>NC_138221.1:47121627-47309127 GCF_964197995.2 Scardinius erythrophthalmus
TGAGATGTACAGGTAAAAGGAGACAAAAGAGATGTTAAAGGGATAGTCCAAAAATGATAATTCTGTCACCATTTACTCAGCTTTATGTCATTTAACGTTTTGTGTGCGTTATACAGCAAAATGTTCCAGCTGTTATTTTCATACAACGAAAGTGAATGGTCACCATGAATGTCCCCGGTCCCCATGCATTCCCATGATGATTGGAGAAATAAGAAGCTCTGTGTTACATCACTGCCTACTGTAGGCAGCTCACTTCTAAGGGGATTAACTCAGAACAGGTTTTAGCATTCCAATTTCGATTGTTTTTATATGTGAACATGCGCTAGATGAACATGTATTTGCGCTCATATCTGTTTCAGTTTCTCACTCGTGACACATGGTGTTCCAAAAAAACGAGGTGCTCAAGTTAAAAGAAATTTGACTTTTAAAAAACATCTCTGTAGATCTTATGCTTTTTTTTCCATCTCACGTTTTTAAACGCAAAACACGTTTTAACAGCATTCTAATCATTATAGAACCAGTAACATATTTGGAACAGTCTACATAAGCACCAACTATGTGTGCCACACAAGTGCCACTCTTTGGGGGAGATTCAACTCTTTGCTTTCAATACAGTTTAGCTTAAACATGTTGCTATGCTATAAAATGTGATATTTTTATATGCCGAACACAGTGCACACATGAACATTAGATTAAATTAATCTATTTATTTTCTCTGAACCATTTGTATTAGCTTTCAGTATTGAAATTATCAACATTTCCCTCATCTTGTCCATCTTTTTGGATTTTTTTTTTTTTCTTGGAGTGCACGGCAATGCATTCTAGGATTGCATTCTGTACAAAGTGCATTTCCGATGCTGGTCAAAACAAGCTATCTTAGGAGCCTGCATAATTACGCAGCTCACTAGGATTTGGAACAGGGCAATAAAGTCATACAGGTTTGGAACAACATGAGGGTGAGTGAATGATGACAGAATTTGAACTTTTTTACTGAACTCTCCCTTTAAGGAGTGAGTAAAGCGGGAGGGGGGCCTGAAAGAAGGAGACAAAGACAGAGACTGAAACGTTAGTCATGACAGTAGATAGATGCATGTGGATGGATGTTCAGAATGAATAGGAGGACATAGAGATGAATGCATCCAGGATTCAGTGCACTGCTTCGCTGCAGTTTTTTCCCTCTGATCCCTAATGAAGAAAAAAGCCATGGTTGCAGTCTGGATGCGTCAAACCACCTCCCCTCTTCCTCCCTTTTTCTCCTCCACTCTTAATTTTTCTCCTATTTCCTTTTATCACACATTTCCCTTTTGCACACCTTTTCCCCTTTCTTTGGCAACTGGAAATTCATTGAGTGCATACCTTCTATTCTGCAGTGAAAGGAAAGTGAGCAACACTACAAAAATAATTTTCTTAATTAGAAAAACATCCTTTTAAACTTGTTTTACCCATTGGCAAATACCCCCCTTTTTAAGCCTCTATCAATAAACCTCACTAAATTTGTATCATTTTATACTTAAATCAAATGTATGCTACAGTGGCAAAGTTTTTTTCTTGTTTTAAGATATTTTCTGAAAAGTTTTTAATATCTTGACAGATAATGCTTGTAATAATTTAACAATTTTAATATTAAATGTAATAATGGTTTAATATCACATTCAATCTGTAAAATCAATATATTTATTACTTTTAATGTGTTAATACAATATTTTTTTTGCATTAGTTAACTTCTAATGTATTTATTAATCTTAATGACATTTACTAATGCATTATTAAAATAAAAAATTGTATCTCTTTGCTAACATGAAATAACAATAAACAGTTGTATTTTATAAATTAATGTTAACAAGAAGTAATAAATCCTCAAACAAATGTATTGCTCACTTACTAATGGGACCTTATTGTAAAGTATTACTTTAAATGTCTTAAGTCGTTTAAATTGTAAAATTATCTTAAGATTTTAAACTTTTTATAATAGTTTAATATTTTAATAAATAATAATTTTAATGTCCTAAAATTTGACCAGTTTTGCTTTAAATTTAAATTGACCAAGAAAAAGAACACTGATTATTCAGCCATTTCTGTTGTATTGCATGTAAAGACTTGCATTGCAAAAAGTTTGAATTTTCTTTACTACTATCACTATGCATGTTTCTTCCTTCATTACGTTGTGTCTCAATCTCTCCCTCTCTTTCTTCGTGCCTGTCTGCTTTTCTGCAGCCTTAATGGGCTGCTGCCGTTAAAAGGTGTTAATTCATTCTCACACTATCTTCCTCACTCCCTCCCTTCTCCTCTTGCTCCTCTTCTTTCTTTTCCTTTTTCTTGCTGTTGCTATGAGCCTGTGACTCGTGACGCTGTCCTCTCATCTTATTACTTCCTGATAGTGACACACAGCAGCTTGACGTAGTGTGTCTGCCATTGGTCCCCTCCAAATACTGAGACACAATGCCTAAGTCACGCAGAGACACACATGCACACAAACTGAGTATTTAGATGGGAATGTGTTGTGCCACCACCGCCGCTGTGACCCTCAGAGCATGTTGTGTGTCTACGTTTGTGTGTGTGGCTGTGAGCCTGTGAGAGAATGAGCAAATATCAGAGCAAAATAGAGAAAGATATGAATCCAAGATGGCAGCCTTGCTGCCATTCACTCAAGCCTAAACACTCTACACTTCACAACACAGCATGGCATTTCCATGGACGTGTTGGCATTTGATTTGTAAAAGTGCCTCATTACTTTTAACCCAAAAACCCCTGATGTCACTCAAGCAACAGTTCACTTAGCTTTAGCATCCACGCTAGCTCTGGTCACTCTAAGGCCCAGAGGGAGCGGTATGTGATCTCAGCGTAATTCATCTGATTAATTGCTTTAATTAGGCTCATGCAGGGCTGAGCAGGGATGCATTGCATGCGCTGCCTCACCAGCTGAGGAAGCACTGACAGTCAGAGGTCAGGGTCACTAGACCCCTGTTACTCCTGCCTCTGACTTTCTGTTCCTCTCCCAGCACAGATTGACAAAAGTCTGATGAATCTAGAATCTGCGTCACTAGCAGCACCAAATAATTTGTTAAAAATAACGTTTGTTTCCCAACAGGTTTTCCAGACATTATTTTTTTTCTTCTCTTTTTCTATTTTTAAGATTTCTATTACAAATAAACTGTTTTTGAACTTTCTATTCATCAAAGATTTCTGAAAAAAAGTTTCATGATTTCCACAATCATCATTAGAATAATTTTCTGAAGGATCACGCGACACTGAAGACTGGAGTAATGATGATGAAAATTCAGCTTTGCATCACAGGAATAAATTATATTTTAAAAATATATTTAAATAAAAAAAAGTTATTTTAAATCGTAAACATATTTTACATGACTGTTTTTTAATCAAATTAACGCAGCCCTGGTGAGCATCAGAGACTTCTTTCAAAAACATAAAAAATCGTACTGACCCCAAACTTTTGATCGGTAGTGTATATTTTAATCAATAATATATCTATATAAACATAATGGAAATATATAGTATTACATCATTTGCAATGACCATGGTAATGGTCTAATATGGGCTAATTCTACAGACTCCTTGTGTATGTGTATTATTTCCTCAACTTTGCACAACAATGTTGTGATGTTTGCTTTTTATTGAAGTTTTTGAAATGCCTATGGAAAAAATGTATAGGAAAAATACTTCTCGAACCAATGCCACTTCAGTGGGCGGTCACTATTGTACTCTATACATCAGAGCCACTGTGTGTATTCTCTTTAGAAAATCAGCTCACAAATGGCTTACTTGTAGCTGACTCTGCGCATTGAAGGAGAAAGTATTTCAACATGACACAACTCATATTTAAGCTTGTGTTCACTCCTGAGTGTGTGAATGCATTTACACTTGCATACACATACATACAAGCACTGTGAAGATTAGAGACTCTAATCTGTCCTGAGAGTGTAAAGAGAAGCCATGCTGCTCTTCATTAAAAATGCATATTGTTCCATATTACTCTAAGAAAAATAAACAGGCAGACACACACTTGCCTATTCCAAGCCCAGCAGAGATTCAAGACAGGCAGAGGAAAGTGGGAGTAGAGGGTACGAATGACACAGCTGACAGGAAGTTCATCATCATCATCCTCCATGACCCAAACTGCATACTTATCTATGGGCACATCTGCACAAAGAGATGATAGCAGCTGTCTCTTTTGACATCCTGTGCAACCTTTTCTTGAGGTTATCTTCAGAAGAGAAGCTTGTCGTCAGCTCTTTTGTGAAGCAGTAATTTTTGTGACCTGGCACATACGGAACCCTTTTAACACATGAATTATTTGATGTTTGCAAAAATTACAACACCAGGTGCACATAATGCCTTGCTATAAACCCAGAATAGCCTCTACTTTCAGAATGACGTCAAATCAGTGTTCTTCAAACCAACGAGATCCTGATTTGTATATTTACATGAGAGCTTTGATTAAAATATTTATGGTTGACATGACATTTTTATGAAAAATTAACCCTATTTATTTCCTTAATGGATGTTGCTGGATGTCTTGTCTTGTATATGATATATCCACTATCAGAATAATTTGACCCAAGAAGAAGGTATTACGACTTATTTTCAAAGCATGTATCTTTAATTCAAATGTATCTTGTCTTACTTAACAAGTATGAGCAATTTATAAATGAGTGAACAAGTAAATTTCCCAAGTAAATTTATTTTGAGTATTTTTAAACATCTTTTTTAACACTTTTTTACGGTGTCAGTTAATTCCTTTAAAGGATTGCAAGCATTCACTTTTAAGAGCATGTCAGCAACTACATAGAAACATGACAAAAAAACAACAACACTCTGAACACCTTAGAAACCACGTAGAAACATGGTAAAAAACACCCAGAACACATTTGCAACAACATAGCAACATGCTAAAGCCATTCAAACTACCCTTGCAACCAAATAACAATTTGCAATAAACCTAAAATCCATTAGCACACACACACACACACACAAAAAAAAATCATGGTGGTGAGTTTCATATGGTCAAACTGCACTTGCATTTCCTTCTGAAAATCTTCAGTCTAAAGATATTGCATGCTTTTTTTATAGGCTGAATATTGAAATTTACACTGCCCTGCAAGACTCTGGCTTCCCTGAGATAGCCAGTCTTGTTGAATTCTCCCAGATGAAGTTGACAGTGGCAGTCTCCTGACAGCAGTATGTTTAGCCAACAGCACCATTTGCTGTGACTGGAGGCTTTGCCAGCACTGGTGCCTGATGTAAACACAGCCATCTGAGCAGATCTGCTCAACCACAGCACTGCTTGGCCCCTTTGGACCCACACACCCGTACAAAGCGGCCCTACATAATTCACAATGGTTTCAAGAATTGCAACTAAAATTGGGTGCAAATTTTCAGCACTGAATTGGGTGTTATTACACTAGAGAAAAAGACAATGTGAGACACACACACACGCTAAAAATGAGGAGGGAGGAGATACTCGTACCATCAGAATGAGACACAGGGCACCATTTACTTCCATCAATAGTCTTCAAAGTCCCTAGCAGAGCTGAAATCAATACAGACACAATGTGGACCGTTATACCTGATCTCCCACTTAGAGCAGGAGAGGAAAGTGGAGTAAGATGACTATATATATATGAAACCTGATACTATATAGTGCATGTCTTGTACCAACTGCAGTTAAAAGGATAGTCCACCCAAAAAAGAATTCACTCACCCTCATGTTGTTCTGAACCCGTATGACTTGGTTAATCTTCAAAACATAAATTGCGATAATTTTAATGAAGCCCGAGAGGTTCTGTCTCCATTGAAAGTCCAGTTAATCAAAACTTAAAAGATTTTTAAAAAAGTGCCGTAAAACAAATCCATATGAATCGAGTGGCTTAATCCAAGACACGGGAGTGTGACTCATGCGCAAGAACAAGCCTCATTGGTTTTTGTGCATCACGCTCTCATATTTCTTCACAAGACTTGGAATAAACTGCTCAATTTATGGATTCGTAATACAATGCCTTTATAACCTTTTTGGCTCTTTTAAGTTTTGGTTACCTGGACTTTCAGTGGAGGGAGCGAAACCTCTCAGGTCTTATGGCTTTATGATAACATGAGGGTGATTTTTGGGTGAACTATCCCTTTAACATCGCTCACGTGGTTTCAGATGCACGAGGGACATAGTAATGCAGCTTGTAGCTCAATGCACATATTTTGAAAGCCAACTAATAAAATGTACTTAATGAGCCCTGCTGCTTTGTACCTAATAAACTAAAATACAAATTGAGGTAATGTTGTCTTTTGGGATTTTTTATTTGTGTGTGGGAAGGAACTCAATTTGTCATCTCATTGATGTTAAAGAACTTACTGTGCAACTTTGTGTGACTTTAGAAAACACTTTCATTTTTGCTTCTCTTCTACATTTCTCCCTGTGCATATGTCAACCTCCGTCTCTTTCCCTCGAGCACATACCGGCAGAGGGGGGTGGATTTGGCCGTATGCTCCTGCCTGGACAGAGGAGCGGGACTGTCAGCACCTCGCCAGCTAGGTGTTAACCACAGGTCTGCAGAGGCGGAAACATCTCAGTTCATCCTCTACACATCCAGAGCCTCACCGATGCTCATCGAGAAGATGGCTGCTCAATATGTGAGTACCCATGGCACGAAAATAGATCATGAATAAATGAACATGAGTTTACACACGGTAATGTTTAGGGACATCTTAATGAGCTGTCTGAGTGTTGTCCTATATGAAACATTACACTTGAGGCTTGTAATACATCAGGACTGAAGCAAACACTAAGCAGCATGTGCTAAGATATGATCTTCTCCAAGGTGAGACTCACCCATAGGATAGAAAAAAGATATCATTAATTTCTGAAATGACAGCAATGAGATTAAACGGCAATAAGAGAAAATGGAGAGTAAATGGATTCTCATGCTTCTTAAATTGCTCTCTTGAGTAAAAGACTCCTCACGTCTCCTTTGTAGATTTAATGTCACACTGTGCCAACTATCTATCTATCCATCCATCTATTCGGTTTTGTGTGTATCAGAATGTTTTCTTGTATAGATATATATATATATATATATATATATACAGTAAAATGTTGCTTGAGTATCAAATCAGCATATTAGAGTGACACTGAAGACTGGTGATGATGATGCTGAAAATTAAGTAAAAAGTGTATATATTCTATATATACTCTCTCTTTCTCTTTCTGTACTATATTTTGTGTGTATACGTACTCTCATTGTATGTAAATAAATGCATCATTCATTGCCTAAGGGTTTTTCCACTCTGAGACAAAGCTGATAGATGAAGAATAACTGAGGTCTCCAATAAGTTTCTTGATCTATAAATGAGGAGCATCTGAGCACTACAGGTTTCTTCCAGTTTTTCTCCTGAATATTTCCTGAACACTTCCTTTAAACAGTTCTGGACTAATTTCAACACACTTTATAAAAGACAAATTAAAATTCAAACGTGCTCTGCAAGTCAATGGTATGTTGGGTGTAAGATGGGGTATCTGATCACATCCCCTCACTTTAGTGATGCATGGTGTTTGGGTTCCTCTCTGACACAAAGCTAATGCACTGTAATGGATTGCAAATGAACTGTGCCAAGGACACCACCAATTCATCACACCTGAGAGGGCTGCAGACTCCACCGCCGCTATCGGGGGAAAAACAGCAAAACACTTTGACTTAAAATGAATGGAGCAGATATAGAGTTAATCAGCATTTATGGTGGTATTTCCCCTCTCTACCTTAAATCTGCAAAATGGCCGTCAGAGAAAGGGGTAAGGGAATAAATGAACGATCTCCTTTAAACATTATCACAAAATTGGCCTAATGGTCTACAACAGTGGAAATGAGATCAATTCTATATAATTGGTCTTGCTCAGTATAATAGTATCACAGAGATTTTGGCACTTGCTGTACATGCAAGAGGACATAGAGCGAATTTCTAAATTACCCCATACTTCTTTTCTGCCATGCAGAACTCCACATGTCAATGCTTCAGTTGGAAGCATGAAACGAGCTTTAGTGCAAATCCCTTCTGCATCTGTACTAAACATTTCAAACAAATCTAATCTTTTGTTTTGAATGAACTATGTGCTGTATTATTTACTCATCCTCATGTCATTCCAAATACTTGTTTTATTTTTCTCTCAAGACTCTCAAGCTTCAAAAACGACAAAAAGTATCATTGAAATAATCAATACAATTTATATTCCAGGTCTTCTGAAGTGATTAAGAATGGTGTGAAGAACAGACAGAAATTTAAGAACAAAATGCTTGATAAAATGTCTTGATGCACCATATTTTAATATATTTAAATATATTTACAAAGGAAAGGACACTATAACGTTCAAAAGTTTGGGGTCAGTAAGATTTTTTTTTTTTTTTTCGTTTGAAAGAAATTGATAATTGTATTCAGCAATGATGCATTAAATTGACCAATTGTGACAGTAAAGACTTTTACATTGAAAATATATATATATTTTTTCAAATAAATGCTGTTCTTTTTTAACTTTCTATTCATTGAAGCACCCTAAAAAACGTGTAGCACATCACTGTAAATCAAGGGTCTTGAAAAAAATTAAGGTGATAATTAAAAATATTGTGTGTATTTTATTAAGAAAATTGTGGTTCAGTGTTGTATTTAAAATACTGAGAACATTTTACTAATAAAACCAAGAGATACATTTTCCTAATTATTTTAAGGAAACATGCACAGTTTTGAGGCTTGAATTGAGGAACTGATTAAGCTGATAAAATTAAGGAAAAAAGGCTACCTATTTATTTTAAGAGAAATAGCTCAATTATTTTGGGACACCATTGTTAGTTCCCAGCATGCTTTGCACATGGCTGGAAATGGAGAGTAAATATTGAAATTAAGTGTTATTTTATGTGTTTTTGAGTAAAGGGAAACATCTGTTAATGTTTAATGTTCAGTTTAGTTAGACATTTGAAAGAGTTTCTATTATGTTGAAGTTTTTGTTACCATTGTGCAGAAGAGTAGGGCTTATGGTAAGGTTGTGAATAACTGCAAGTGTTAAAACTCTGAAGCATTTTGCTTTGTTCATTAAGTAATAACTTTGCTATAATGATAATGCAGTAACAAATTTTGTTTCTTTGCTGTGCTAACAGCATATTTTTAAATATATCAATATAACTCAAAGTCTACTATAAATAGGACAATTCCATTCACTCAAATTCACACAATTTTAAGAGTCAACTTAAAATAAAAAAACATATTTCACTAAAAATAGTCATTTCTTGTGTCATAGACTAAATAATTTAGGGGATTTTACATTATTTATTAAGGTAGATTCCATGAAAGAAATCAAGCTTGTGTAATACTGTTACCATATTGTTACCAAGTAAGTAGCACATAACATTTTTTTACAGTGCAGTTTCCATAAAAATATTAAACAGCACAACGTTACTAACGGTTATAACAAAACATTTTAAATTGTGTTAATATCTCACAATATTACTGTTTTAACTATATTTTTATGCAGCCTTGATGATCACAAGAGATTCTTTCAAAAAATAAATAAATAAATAAATAATTAGACCCAAAACTTTTGGATGTTAGTATATGACTTAAATGTTACTCTACCTATATTTTATTGCTTGAGAGGACTCGGAATATAATGCAATAGTCGTATGAACCATTTAACAGTGTTCTTTGTCATCTTAAAAAAACCTTAGTCACCAGTGACTTTAAATGTTAGCAAGAAAGGCATGTGGCTATAAGGTATTTAGCTCAAAATGCCTTTATTTTCATGCCATTGTACCATTATATACTTCTGAAGTTTATAATCTCGTTTTAGCTTGCCTCTGCTTATCTGGTTCATTCATTCGTCAGCTATAATCAGTGATGTTACACTGTAGAGTCCGTTCCCACACACAGATCCTGGGAGTGCCCTCTATTGATCTGTTTCCTGGGTCAAAGTGCAGAGGAATCACACAACGCACCAGGACCAAAAACAAAATTCGATCCATATATCTTTCCCTGGTAAAGGCCGCCCGCAAGAGAGATCCGGAAAAAGATTATTGGAGAAATAATGAAGGACACCACTCGGCTCCTCCTACTTGTGACAGGACTGTCAGACAGTTACGTTAATGACCCTTTCTAATTTCACCACACCATATACAGTTTATTACAATGACTCTCCAATCATTTAGCAGTCCCTTATTGTTTGCAAAGTGCGTAAAGAATGTGGAAAAGCTCTTAAAAGGGATTTTACTAATGCAGATGTGCATCCCAGTAAACGGTCAACTGAGTAGGGAGGGATACAGAAGTTCCAGAATAGCATGAGTACTCCTACACATGCACCTGCCAACATTCAGGTACAAAGAAACAAATGCAGAACAAGAAAGCAAGTGATGTAGAAGAGAGAAGGTGAGAAATGAGATGTGGAACAGACTGTTCTGTTGCACTCTGATCACTGCCGTCACATTCAACCTGCTTTCAGAGCTGAATCAGAATTAGAATGATTCAAATGGTATTCCACCCGGGCCGTCTCCCAATCCAATATTAATAATGCCCCTGAGACCCTAATTATGTTCCCTCCTGTCTGAGCAGCAGAGGAGGATTTTGTCCTCTGATTCTGGCAGAGGTTGTCTAGATGTTGCAAAAAAAAAGAAGAAGAAAAAAACGTGTCCTGCATTTGAGAAGTTCAAAGTGAGACCTGGCTTGCCAGTACATTAGCTTTAAATAAGATCATTATTCATCAAAACAAATAGCTTCTGTCATTATTTAAATGGACAGTGAACACCAGAAAATTTAATTATGTAATCATTTACTCATCCTCATGTCTTTTGAAACCTATATAACTGATTTACCTCTGTGGAACACAAAAGCAGATATTTATAGCAAACTGTTCAAGCTGCACCTTTCTGTCTTCTAAATGAATAAATGCAAATGCAAACCTCTTCCTAAAAAAAAATATATTGTATGGCTTCAAAAGACTTCAAACAAATGCTACGTTCACACTGTCAGTTTTTTGGATTGACATCCACATTTAGGCCGCGTGTCCACTAAAGCGTTTTCAGTCAACTGAAAACGCTAGGCGCTCTGCTGAAAATGCCTAGCTGTGGGCGCTTGAGAGCATTTTGGCAGCGCAGCGGTTTTATTTTTTTTCCATTGCTTGCTATGATATGGAATATCTGATCTGAATGATGGAAGTGTTACTAGCATCTCATTTCACAGAGAGTTTGTTTCTGTGTTCTTTCTATATAAAATGTCGATACAATGTAATGTATTTGCTCTGGCTCTTGTTTGAAATTATTTTGTTCCATTATTATGCTTGTTATTTCTCTTGGCACAGCAACTAGAAGACAGACGGGTTGCTCACGTCACATCTACGTCGTCAAGCTCAGTTTGAGTCTGCGCAGTACGCTCAGCCATCAGGAAGTGAGTGCTTCTAATTGACTTCACTTTTCTCCATTGAAGTCTATGGGGTTGCTGTGTCCATTTCTTTTACTGTCTATGGTTCCATGGCGGATTGCTATTACAACAGCGGATTTGCCAGGCGCACGCCAGGAGCGGTTCACAGCCGAGGAGAGCAACGTTCTCGTCAGGGCCGTAAAAGACAGAGAAGCGGCACTGTATGGGGATGGGAGAAACCCACCCAAATTAGCTTCGGTTAAACAGGCATATAATAATTTTGGTACATGTGTTAGCTAGATTTATGCCTATTTTTTCACCACAATGACATTTTTCCTTGTAATTATGTATGGTTTGCAAAAATGTCAACTACTGCGTCTGTGTATAGATGAGAGAAGCAAAGTGTATGCATGTTGTGCCACTGACTTTAGGCTAGGTTTTTCCTGGTCTGTGGCGGAATTGTTTTCTGGAACTGCAAAATAGCACCAGGGAACGTTTGCGCCGGAACACGCCTCCTCTTTTCCCTGAACCGCCCCCGGAAGCGTAAGTTCATTCCCTAATTTACCGACTTGCGTCTGTGGAGGGAAAAGTCTGCTGTGCGTCAGGTGCAAAATAGGAATGATACATGCATCGGTGTACAAAGTCAATTGCGCTGGGTGCAAGATAGGGCCCTCAATGTATTTACGGTTACTTTGATCAATTGAATGCATCCTTGCTGAATAAAAGTATAAAATTCTTACTGACCCCAAACTTTTGAACTGTAATGTCTGTGTATATACATACATAACTTTTTTTCCTGTTGCTGTGTGAACTTCCTGTGATTTTAACTTTTAAAGGGATAGTTCACCCCAAAATTAAAATTCTGTTATCATTTACAGGGCTCTCAAGTGTAACGCATTGAGCGTGACAGTCACTCATTTCGGTCTTTTGCCTCGCACTCCCGCCACACATTGTATTTCTCACGTAGAAAAACTATTTATAATATATTTTATATGCCGCAGCACCCAAAATTTCTCTGGCCACGCCGCTTTCACTGTGGAACCGGCAGGAATCAAGCGCGTCTCCCCTGGAGTTCTTAGTCGAGCCTGCCACTTATCAGCCAATCAAAAAAAGAAAGGGGCTACACAATAGCCAATCAGAAAATAGCACTATTGTATCTGGGTAAGATTTAATGCAACAACCAATGAAAAAAAAAGCATATCCTGGAATTGTTCACTTGATTCTGGTACATCTGGTACAGTGGGGATATGTCACTCTTGCCTGTCTTCAAAATTTGAGAGAAACTGCATTTACTTACCCTACGTCATTCCATACCAAATTTTGGGGTGAAATATCCCTTTAATGTCACAACTATACAGCTACATATGCCACCTTAAAACTGTAATGATCATGTGACAAGACAATGAGAAAAGTTTTTGAATGAAGCAGCATTATGAAATAGCTCATATACAATGCCTAAACAATCTGTCAGGTTAACATATAAGAGATATTTTAACCTGACATAATGTTTTGGCATTGTATATGCTGGCTTCCACTGTTTTTCCCACTGTTTATCACATCACTGGTGTTTATAGGATAAGTGGATCATGGTTTTAAAGTGTTACAGAGAGAGTGAAAAGCCATGGTGGGCATGCCAAAGAAAACATTGTTTGTTTTTTCCTTTGGTAGTGTAGAGCTGAACTGGGATGATTGTTTTGGGGCAAGTGGCCCGTGTGAGCGAACTGAAGCATGCAGTAGTGTTGTAATACTGCATAATGCCACTTTAGACCTGGGTCATTAGCTGGGCAGATACATGCCAGGCTGGTAATCCTTATCTGATCAGTTTATGAGAGTAATCCGTCTCTACAGCAGTGCCAGGCATGGCTAAGTCCCGCGGCCTTTCTGTCTATCACACATACATAAGAATATTTTTTGCATTTTTAAACAAAATGTGACTAAGAATTTTGACCAAGATGCGATTCACAAACAACAGCACGAAGCGGCCATACTTGATTCAGTCGACCTGGATGAACGCCGAGTATGAGACCTCACACGCACTTGCTTACAAAGAGCAGATTTGTGAGCATGAACCAGCGAGAGGTGAGAAAAATGCAAGAGTATTTTGCACCCCCTCCCGCTGAGGTGGCGCGGGTTATCTCTTCAAACACACGCTTTGGCTGCCTGCGAATAGAAAACGTGCACAGGATGTCCATTCATTAGCAGCAGCCCCCTGTAGTCTGGGAAATATTCAAGGCGACTCAAAGCGTTCAGAAGAATGATCTGCCCTATTGGGAAAGTTGCTGTCACAGAGATTCGGATGATAAGTGTTGGGTATGTGAAGAATATAACTGCACCTCCTTTGTCACTGTACTTTGCTGTGCTGTTCCTGGGCTCTCTCTGTGCTATACCCTCACATTCATTGTTAGAGTAATGAAGATTAATAACACAGATTAACTGTTCTGCCGAAGTACACTTGGGTCTGAGTCACTACGGTAATGGCGACCCACCATATAGCAGTTTGTGTTTTATTACGACAATGTTTATATGTGTACATGCATGTACTGCAACTCATAGAGCTGCAATGTTATGCTGATTCATATTTGGTTCCACTCACTATAGAGACACATTCTAATCTGCAGTGGTACTATAATGGCTCTGTGGGTGTCAAGAATAAGACCTTAACAAGCTGTCATCTTTCACTGAGAGGTGCGATAACAGCAAGTGCATTGTGCTTTTCTTTTGTGTTGCAAATTTTGCCCTAATTATCTGGTTTGACAATTTTTGCTTTGAGATTTAGGATTAAAATATTAATAATAAAAAAGTTAAAAATATGCAATGGCCATTCAAAGTATTTGGACATTTAAGCCTAGTTTAAAGTATATGAATTTCATTGTATTATATAACAAGATGTCAAACCAAGTGGCATCTGCAAATAGATGATGCTAGACTATATTTTTTTCACATTTCTTTACCATTTCTGTAATTACTTTTAATAAGCTGTTGTCATTGTAATTTATTTATCTCAAGAATAACCACGTGTAATTCACTATGTACCATAATCCACTTAGTTTGACAACTAAAATACTTTTTGTCCACCAGACTTCATGCTTGTTGTATTTGTTTTAATAATCGCCTGTTGGTTTTATATCTAATGATATTTATCATTTTTAAGTGTGGCTTAAGTGTTTAAACACTTTTGGAGCCATAGTAAGTTCATTGGGAACAAAATAAATCTGCTGACGCTAGAAATAAATGCAAGTGTACTGAAAGCAACTCTGAAATATATAAGAATAAAACGTAAATGGATACATGACCCCGCTACAAGAATAGCTTTAAGATTTTACAAATTAAAGCACTGCTTAATTAGCTGTTGGCCTCTATAAATTATTTTTTGAAGCATTTCTCAGACTGGTGTAAACCTCCATAACTGACAATAGTTACATTTTATGCAGCATTAAAATAATTTGATACAAGTCAAATACAGATATACACTACAGTTCAAAAGTTTAAGGAAGACTAAATCAGTACTTTTAACTATTTTCAGCATGTTTTTGACCACCAAATCAGCATGATTTCTAAAGGATTATGTGACTCTGAAGACTGGAGTAATGATGCTGAAAATGAAGTTTTACCATCACAGGAATAAATTACATTTTAAATTATATATTAAAATAGAAAACAGTTATTTTACTTTGTAATAATCATTTACAAAAAGCACGATTTTACTGTATTTTTGATCAAATTAATACAGACTTGATGGGCATGAGATAATTTTTCAATTTAAAAAAATAAATAAATAAATTTTACGGACCCCAAACATTTAAACAGTAATGTACAGTAAGTATACCAACAATACCATACAGACGGTTTCCAAGGGTATATGTTAAATATCTGAAGCTTTGCTAAAATTGCTGAGGACAGTTCAGTTGAGGGTGTTTCCTCTCTCTCATCAGTTTGGAGCACTCCAGGGACAAATTACACTAACACTCTTGCCCACCTGCATGCTGTAAATCTATTCCTCCCCAGCAAATCATCTTCTGCTCTGACCACTGAGATTTACATCCTAGCCTGCCTACACACAGTCTATGAGATGGTAGTGCGAGATGGGCTCTGAGAGGCAGCACCTGGCTGATGGATCCAACCATGTAGGTTGAGGGATAAGTGTTATTTACTGTTGCAACTAATTGCTTTTTCCATAGTCTGAGCATGATATCTGTGTGAGCCTGAACTGAGAACAGAAGGAAGATGTTTTACATTGAAGCAGCAATATCCTCTTTTACTTAAGACTTATCATAGACCAGCACCTAATTTTGCTAAATGAGCTGACTGTATATTCAGCTATTTGAGTGTTCTACTATTTAAGATGTAGAACACTACTACCCCCCCCCCCCCCCCCCCCCCAAGTGATTTTATCCAACTCATTTTGGTGTTACTGGCTGTTCAAAAACTATAGGATTTATTTTGTGACACAAAAAAGGCACTTTTTTCATTCTCCAGTGTTCAATTCTGGCAGCGTACTATCAGTTGAACCAAAACAAAAAGTATGCCATTGCATTGCTAATACAAATTATTTGACCTCGGTCTGCAAACTAAGTGTAACTGAGAGCTAAAATGAATCAAAAATGACAAATGACTGACTATCATGTGGAATTTTGTTGGGCCAGTGACACACTTAAACACAGGCACTACAAAGAAAGCTGTTAGGAAATATTTTACATGGAAATGTTGATCAGGTTCCTCTTGTTTAATCTCATGAAGCACTTTTTGATCCAAGAGATTCTCCTGCACTCCAAATGTAACATAATAACAGATGTTGTAAGCCCTATTTCAGGTATTTTGACAGACAAACCTTAAAGGGTTCACTAAAATTCTGTCATTAATAATGAGTGCTTTGTTTGCACAAAAAACATATTTACCACTTTATTTACAACATTTACAACAACGTCTGCTCTTGCATCAACACAACACATGGATTGTGGTGCTCTTGTGAAAGCATGTTGGAGATTAATATTTTGTAAATAAATGTGTAAATTATGTTGTTGTTTTTTGTCTTGTGCAAAGCACTCATGTTGCTTCATAAAATTGAGGTTAAATCACTGGATTTGTCTTTTATGATGTCTTTACTTACTATCTGGGGCTTGGAAGTGATAGTTGCCTATAGGCTGTCAATGAAGGGACAGAAAGTGAACTAACCCTTTAAGGATAAATTGACAGACAGATCTAAAAAGCAGATGTTAAGGACACACTGACAGATGTGGTCAAAGTCACTTGTCTTGCCATGGTCAACATATGGCTATGAGAACTCATGCTGTCATGATGATAATCAAGATCAGCAGCATCTAATCTCCCCTGTCAGTATGCCTCGTAATTGAACTCATTTGACTGTAAATGCCTTTGCTTATTCATGTCTTTGCTAATTCAAAGTGACCAGCCTCTTTGAAATAATGCTACATAGATTTTCCTCCATAGGTCTTCCTGTGCTCTAGAAGCAGCAGAGGATACATATGGCCATGTGCCTCAGAGACCCAGGCCATCTTCTGTGCCTCCGCTGAGCCCTGGTGAGGATGAGGGAGATTTGTTATGCTCCGTGACCTCACAAGGTGATCTTGCTTGGCCAAAGTCAGCAGTCAGTGCAGCCACTGAAGCATGACAGGAAATCAACAGTCTGTGAATGTTGACCTGCCATACAGAGAGCCTTTCTGAACATGGTTCATGTGAGTAGCAATTTTTTCCCAGGTGTTACCTATAGTGGAAGTCCAGTACATGCATTTATCTGCTGCTATATCCATAACCTTCCAATGCCGGAAAATCCATCTTAAAGGCATAGTTAACCCCAAATTGTTTTTTAAAAAACTTTTTTTTATTATCATTTACTCACCCTCATCACTCTCAAAAATAAATCTAAAAAAAACATCCATTGTAAAGAACCTTTTACAGAATGGAAAGGTTCCATAGATGTTAAAGATTATTTGTAACCATAGATGCTAAAATAATCTTTTTTGTTAAAGTGGTCATTTCAAACCTGCATAACTTTATTTCTGATATGCTGAACACACACACACACACACACACACACACACACACACACACACCACACAAGGCCATTAAATGAACAATTAAATGGGATTCAGTGCTGTTTCTTTATTGTATGGATAAAACATTCCTCAAATTATATTCATGTGTGCTCCACAGAAGAAAGAAAAGTCATTTGGAATGACATGAGGGTGAGCATATGATGACAGAATTTTACTTTTTTGGTGAACTATCCCCTTCTTGTTGGCCTAAGCTGTCCATTTGCTGGTCCAAGCTGGACATTAGCTGCAGCAAATCTATGTTAGACCAGCAACAAACCAGCTAATAGCTGTTCTTATTAGATTAATGTTTTCAAACCTGTTTTTAGAACATGATCATCCAGCAAGAAACCAGCTAACAAGTTACAACACGCCATAATATAAGAGACAGCGTTGTGTGATATCTTTTTACAACAGTTTTGTAAATCAGTGTGCGCTTATGTCGCTGTCCGTGGTGCTGAAAGCGGAGCTTTTAAACCATCGTGAAAGCAGCAGGCCTAAGATGCGTTTCCTTAACAACCGACAGTAACACGTGTGCACGTGCTGAGATGGACCCTCTAATGCAAATGGGGGACCGCTAAACGTCATCGGGTGGATAAAAGAGAGCATGACAGTCGTCTTACCTTCCAAGCAACATGTCCTCCACAGTCCCGAATGGGTCATCACCTCTTCGTTCTTCTTGCTGGTCTCGTTCTCGTTGTTGGTCTTGATCTTACACACGCCGCGCGAGTACAGCCAGTAGTCCGTGCCCACCGCGATGGTCATGAGACTGAAGGCAGCGAATGCGCCCACCGTGGTCAATAACATCTGAACTCCGCGGTCAAACACACCCATGTTTCCGCATTCCATGAAAGGGGGACCCCCTTTCCTCTTGATGTATAGGAAATAAATATTTGAAAATTTACGGGACCAAACCAAATTTAAAAAATGGGATATATTTGAGCGAAAGGAGGGGGAAGGGGGAGGATGCGGTAGGAACCTTATGGTTGCGTTTGGGTGAGAACCGATTAAGGAAGAAATAGGTGAGCCTTTCTGGCTGTTTTTTGTTTTGTTTTGTTTGTTTTTGGAGAGGAACGCTACCCTCTCAGCGCTGTTCCAACAAAGAGCAATTTTAGCCTCCTAAATCGTTTGTCCTTTTCTTTGTTTCTAAACGAGGTAAGATATGCAGCAGCTAGTGCTACAGCTTAAACTTACACATTCACGCTGCAAAGCCACTAATCAAAGATAATAATTAATTGCCGAGGCCTGTAATAATGGCCTAAGCATGTCATTCAAACGCCACTGCAATTAAGCCAATGTTAAACAATAGCTACTCGGTTTTAATCATGACAATTTTAGGCGCGTAGATTTGATGTGTTAGGAATTGAGGATAAATACTGGTTTAGGAAGAATGTGGAATTCAGACTGGCGTTGATGGAGTAATGGTAGGTTTTGCTTCGGATCGGAATATATCTAAACAATTCACTGTGTTACAACAACTGTTGACCTACGTAGCTGCTTAACCAACACGCTGTCTTCTCTTAATATGGCTAAGCAAATACTAGTCTATTCTAATCAAGAGGGAAAGACGCAGAGAGAGAAAGAGAGAGAGAGAGAGAGAGATAGAGAGATAGAGAGAGAGACCCCCCCCCCCCCAGAAAGAACAGGATAAGCTCAGCTGAAGTGCAGGAGCAGAAAAAAAATAAGGATAGATGGATGGATGGCCAGGATAGTCCACTTCAAAACCAACGAAAAGAATGTCCAGGCGAATCTAAATCTGCTGCCGCCGCTCTCGCATCAATTTGACAAATCAAGTCAACGATGAAATGAGGAAATTCACCGAGAACAAAACATAAATGACCAAATTAGACTTATAAAATAAAGCACTACTATATCCTTTTTCCTAAAATTCCGATCCCCAGTTTCCATATGTATCTCCTAGCTCTTTGAAGGTTTCTTCCGAAAATGGCAATCTGCTGTTGAATATGGTGCCGTCGAGGATCCGGTTAGAGCAAGGAGCATCCAGCAGAACGAGCCGACCATTACTCGTCATAGAGCCGGCTAGAAGAGACCGAGGAGGCGGAGGCGCCGCAGCTGCTGCTGTATTCTAGACCCGTCACTGATGCTCGCTTATCCAAATCCGCGCTGGCTTTCTCGCACCCTGAACCGTCCCGCTTGCAGAGCCCTTGCGCCATATAAAAGACAAAAAAAAAAAAAAAAAAAAAAACAACAACAAAAAAACCTGAGAATGAGGAACGTGGTGTGCTGGGAAAGGAGGATACGGGTCTGCTTCGGTCCCCTTTGCTTGTGTGTTAGTGAAGATTGAGAGAGGGATGTAGGCAGGCGTGCTGTGGCTCTCTCTCTCTCTCTCTCTCTCTCTCTCTCTCTCTCTCTCTCTCTCTCTCTCTCGAGAGAGAGAGAGAGAGAGAGAGAATTATACAACAGAGAAGGGATATGTGCGGTGACAGAAAAGGGTGCAGTTAAAACTCTCATTTGTACGGAGCGAAACATTCGGATATTAACTCACGTTCTCGAACGAATATAGTAGATTTTAATCGATGCTTACATGCCTACATGCTGAGTGACAGTAATGGGTTATATCGGACTGCATGTTATGTGGATTATGTAATCGAGTTAAAAAAAATCAAGTTTTTTTAAATTAAAATAGCTTACGTTATATTTTAAAATACACCAAACCACGTCACGTTCAGTAGCTATTCGTCAACAACCATAACACTAGCATTTTAAACTTTTTTTTTTTTTGTTATTTGTAAATAATATCAAATAAATTATATTGATATGACTTTTGTATTTTCGATAATCGATACTGATACTTATCGGTAAGTGGTCGTTCAGCGTACTGTTGGTATGGTTACCTATTGTTCCTTCTGTTCTCGAGCTGCTTTAGCGCACCCTTTTTTAGCGCAATTTTCCACCGGACAAAATTGCGATTGTTAACTCATGATTTCTGTTCTGTCTGTGCGCACCAATCTTGCACTTCTATCTACTCCTCAACCAGACCACCTAGAGACTTCGGGTTTTCGGCATTATGTTAAGGAAGGTCTAATCTCGGGAACGCAAAAAAAAAGAAAAATCCAGGAAAAGATTTAGGGGAGACCGGGGACAGTTGCAACAGGGGATGGTTGCAACATGTCATTTTTCTCAATCAGAAACAAGCTAGAGTGATGACACTCATACTGAACATGCATAGTTAGACCCTCCACCCACCAAAAAGACAGTAGACATTTTCAACATCTGCTGCTGCATTTATTGAACAAAACTTGTTTTGGAGGTATGAAAGTATTTTTTTTCATGAGATGTATTTTTGTCATACTGTCCAGACATTTTGTATGAATTAATCAAAACTTACTTAGTTTGAATTATTGTTTTGTTGACTTCTAAGTGACATGGTTAGCATGTGTCAAAGTCAGTGTGTCTAGCAGGAATATGATGTTCTGTCATGGCTGATAGGGTCGGGGACGGTTGCAACAAGTTATAAATTGCATGTTTAATAAAGGTTTGTTGCATTGCAAATTGTTCAATTCTTCCTGTCTGACACTGAAATATGGAGAGATTGAATATCATCTGTAATTCCTGCACACTGAATCTATGTAGGCCTATGTTTTACACATACACAAACAAAACTCAATAACTATTATTTGATAAATATGACTAAATAAATAAATAAATTATAGGCTATACAATAATATTATTGAAATACATAATACTATAATATTATAGTAGGCCTAAAACAGTTAATATTTTCAGAATTATATGCTCATTGAGACAAAAAGCTAAAATTAATTAGAGAAATTTAAGGTATTTTTAACGCGTTGCAACCGTCCCTGGGTTGTGTTGCAACCGTCCCCTGGGTCGGGGTCAGTTGCAACATCTGACTTCTTCCATTCAAATAAATACTGTGAACGATATGTCATATATAATCATCTTTAAATGGTATGGGTAATTAGCAGACAGATGCAAGTTTAATATATACAAATTTGGTTGGTCTACTCCAAATAGTCTCTGAGTAACTGAGAGAAATGCAAAAAGTGTTGCAACTGTCCCCGGTCTCCCCTACTATCTCTTAGTGTTGTGATCCCATCCCATGACGTGAGAAAATTGCGCTAAAACACTCACTGAGTTTTTATTACTTGTTTTAGTGTAGCCTTCTGCAATTTAACCTATAGTGCAAAATGCCCGTGCAAAATCAGATTTTGTGTGCAAAATCAGTTTTTGTGTGTGTTTTTAGTAATTGTTGGTTTGGTGTGTTTGAGTGCTCATTGTTACAATTGCACAGCAAAAGTTCAGTGACATTTTTATTTGTGCATGGTAGAAAGCACACAGTGAACTCCGAGAAAACGCTATGCTTGAGGAAACAGTTTGTGAATAGGCTACTACAAATGATGCCCGTGAAAGAGACTGTGAACGCATTGAATAGGATATATTTAGTTGGTGAATAGCATAGGCTACTATTACACAGTAGCGATAACGTTAAGCGCACCAGAATGAAATATAATATTCAGAAGTAAACAGCATAGCTGACTTACAGATTCAGTTAACATCCACATGTGAATAAGCGCGTCGATTCAGGGAGCAGTGCAAAGTGCCCGTGCAAAATCAGTTTTTGTGCGTGTTTTTAGTAATTGTTGGTTTGGTGTATTTGAGTGCTCATTGTTACAATTACACAGCAAAAGTTCAGTGACATTTTTATTTGTGCATGGTAGAAAGCAAATACTGATACTGACATAATGACATACAATAAATGTGGAAAACTGATGAGACAAAAATAGAGCTTTTTGGTCTAAACTCCACTCGCCGTGTTGGGAGGAAGAAGAAGGATGAGTACAACCCCAAGAACACCATCCCAACCGTGAAGCATGGGGGTGGTAGCATCATGCTTTGGGGATGCTTTTCTGCGAAGGGGACAGGACGACTGCACCGTATTGAGGGGAGGATGGATGGGGCCATGTATTGCGAGATGTTGATCTTGGCCAACAACCTCCTTCCCTCAGTAAGAGCATTGAAGATGGGTCGTGGCTGGGTCTTCCAGCATGACAACGACCCGAAACACACAGCCAGGGCAACTAAGGAGTGGCTCCGTAAGAAGCATCTCAAGTTCCTGGAGTGGCCTAGCCAGTCTCCAGACCTGAACCCAATAGAAAATCTTTGGAGGGAGCTGAAAGTCCGTATTGCCCAGTGACAGCCCCGAAACCTGAGGGATCTGGAGAAGGTCTGTAGGAGTGGGCCAAAATCCCTGATGCAGTGTGTGCAAATCTGGTCAAGAACTACAGGAAACGTATGATCTCTGTAATTGCAAACAAAGGTTTCTGTACCAAATATTAAATTCTGCTTTTCTCATGTATCAAATACTTATGTCATGCAATGAAATGCAAATTAATTACTTAAAAATCATACAATGTGATTTTCTGGATTTTTGTTTTAGATTCCGTCACTCACAGAGAGTACCTATGATAAAAATGACAGACTTCTACATGCTTTGTAAGTGGGAAAACCTGCAAAATCGGCACTGTATCAAATACTTGTTCTCCCCACTGTGTATAGTTTAAAGAATATTGGCATCTTTGCTTTTCCAGCCTGGATATTTATTTGATGCCATTTACACAATACAGTATTATATGCCATTTCATTTAGATTCTATCACCTTTTGCACCTCTACCTGTGACTTCATTGACTGCTATTCATGTTCATTGGATGTCCTTAATTTCTCATCCTTATGTCATCCCATTGGCCACTTTTTAAAGCAAACATTTCTCTCCTTTCATCAGTTAGTTGGTTTACAATAAATTAATTGTTTGATGAAAATAAGTAGCCATGTAGATGTATATAGCTTAGACTAGTAAAAACAGGAGTGAGAAATCTGCACCAACTCCGTTAGGTCCAAAGCCACATAATATATAACGTTACCATGCTAGAGCCCTTTTAAGAACCCCCCCCCCATCTCCTGACCAAAGGACATGCTTAAAATTCTAGTCTGGTACAGTGCGGACCACTCCGGATTCAAAGCGCAGGCGACAGATGAGGAGAGCACACTGACAGATACAAAGAGGAAGGGGACGGGAATATATGGAGTAGATTTACTGAAGCAGGGAATTGGAGACTGTGATTTTAGATTTGCAGAGAAAAGATAAAGAGTTTAGGAAATGTACATGTGTTCAAGCATAAATAAAATAACATATGAATTCATCCAAAGCTATGATTATCAGTGGGGGCAGATGGATGGGTGAAAATTGGTATAGCTATAAAATAGACCATCTAAAAAGAGACCATATAAAATAGATCAGTAGACACGAGCTCGGTGCATGTCAACATCTTAATGAACTATTTAAACATAATATGCACTGATAAATGTAGGGGCAAACATGATAGAGGTGGTGTTAGAGCATGAGAAAGTGGTGCAGACTGGCTGGTCTCCATCATTAGTCTATGTGTGTTTGCCCACTCTGTTCCTGCACACTAATCCAGGCTCTATTAGCTGTGTCATGATCACTGGAATGAACAATGAGCAAACAGGAGTTCTGGCTTTGGCCACTGAGTATGACTGTGATCTACTGTGAATCAGCAGGGAATGATTAAATTGACATAAATGAATGGGTATTTTAGAGATAGAAGTGTATAATTAATGCTGAAGTGTATAAGGTAGCATCCATGTATGATCTTAAATCCCATACTGTAAAAAATGATTGACCAGATGACCATACTATATATGGTGAATAACTTAATGGAATTTTACGGTAAAATACTTTATGGTAATAATTTTGTTCTTGGAGGAGAAAATTAACTTCATTGTTTAATTTACAGCAAAAAATGTAAATTGACATTCCCAGAATTCCCTGCCTGACACTTCACATATGATGTATTTTCTTATTTTTTTCTCATCAGTTATGTACATTAGGGTTTTATGTTACATCTAATGTTGTTAAATTAATGTTTATTGCATTTAAATTTCATGTGTTACCTTGATGGTGTTTAGCTCATCACATTCAGCTTTAACAGTTTTTATTATTTTGTCATTCACCACTGTGCACCTACTGTAAAAAAAACATTGCCCTTCTTAGCATGTGGAAAAGCTGAATGTGATGAGCTTTGATTCATCATGTGACTCTCATCATCACTATGTTTGGTGGTTGTCAGTGTATTACAAACAGGTGGACCTTTAATGTCAGCTAAACATTAGGCTAAAAAAAAAAGAAAAGAAAAAAAAGCGCTAATCAACTGCTTGTTAAAACACCCCTTGAGCATTGGCTTAAGCAAAGCTTAAAGTGAATTTAAGCAGAAGAGAGAGCGAGAGTGAGTCGTGGAAATGCAAAGGATAAGGTAGCTCTTTGAACTGCCTCCTTTTTTGTGGTTTCATTAATTGGATGTGATTATGTGGAGTCTCTTTAGAACTCGCCTCAGGGCACACTCTGTCTTTGGGGTAGACACTATTTCCCTCTGCTGAAGGTCCTGTAGATAATTGATGCACTGGTTTGAATACACATTGTCTTTGTGCTGCCACATTCTCATGTCCAACACCGGAGATCTAGATCTAGTCTTTCTGAGGTCTGAATAAACCACTCGGGAACTAGTGCCTGCCAGGCCTTAGTGGCACACCCATTATTCTATGTAAGCAACATGGATGATTTGGCTTAAAACATTTTTTTTTTTTTTTTTTTTTTTTTTAGGAAATACAGGTTTCGACTGGATAAATTGACAGTAGAAAACTAAAATTAGCCTGTATGAACCTTAAACATAGGACCATGGATTTTTGCTATATTTTGAAATGTTGATTCATTTTTGGATAATGAAACGTGAACTCTATTAAAAAAGGACAGTTCAGCGAAAGATACAAATTCATAATCCCTTTTAATCCACTTTTTTTTAACAATGGCAGGCACACTATCTGTCTTTATTTTTCATTTTCTGAGAATTCAGTTAAATGATTAAAGAAACTATGTAAAAGTTCATGTACTAAACAAAATCTGGTTTTGGCCCCAAAAATCTTTTTTTGGGGCCATCTTTTTTTTTTTTTCTTTAGAAAATCTTCATGTGCCTATTTACAGCCTTGACATTGATTCATACAGGATCTGGAAGGAAGTGGGTAAACACTGAAATAAAATAAAAGACTGCTTGTTTATCCCCGATTAGTGGAACTGGTTGGCTTACAACTCTGCCCATGTTACGACCATACCCGGTCTCCCCTACTATTCATCTGAAACGTAACAATTATGAAAGAATTATTGCTGTGAATCTGCATGCACAAGCTGAAACCACCGAGCATTCAACTATGCTGAGGCACTGCATTAAGTGTAAGGCTCAATCAACAGGTTGCACACTGACACCAGCTACTGAGGGCGCAGTAGGTGCATGTCTCTTGACAGAAATACCCTGAAGCAGTTCTTTACATATTTGCATTGCAATAACATGCTTTATTCAGTTGCTTTTGTAAATAAATGAATACAAATCATATGCTAAGATTGTGGAAAAATCTTTTTTCTTGTCAATTTAATGCTGAGGGTTGTAGCCTAGTGGTGATACACTGCTCTGGATGAGAAAGCTATTGTATTGCCTGAGGGGAGACACCGACATACAACACAGTATATGACTGCATTTGACAGGCTCACACTTCTGACTTACCATCTGCCTTTAACTATTCAGCTCTTATTTTAGTGCTCATACCCAGACACATTCATACACATTGGGCCTGAGCAATCTTCCCGTACAGTGGACTAGAATGCCCTCTTTTCATCTTATGTGGGGCAGAATTTAGCTGGATTAATAGGTGGAGCTATTTGCTTGTCTAGATTTGGTTCAACCCAAACTTTTAATTAAAAATCCTTGCCATTTACTTTCAGAATAAAAATGTCCAGTGCATGATGTAATCTCTCCCCCCCTCTCTCTCTTTCATATTCTTTCGATTTCCAAAACTCCTCCTCCACCCACCAACCCCTCTTTCCTGCTCCCTGTTACCTTGTGCGTGAATCTCCATCCTGTTCTCAGGCTGGGGAGAACATAGCTGAGGGAGAATCAATATGTTTTCAATTTGCAGCAGCGACTTGCTCCCTCGCATTCTAATTACAGCTTCTGCTCTTTGTAAGTCTCTCAGCAAGAGAACGAGGGAGAGAGACGCCACACTGCCACCACCATTCACAGCATCTCTGAAACATCCAGCTGTTGGAGTAGGTTTCAACTGTCATAGCCTTATGTTGAATATGAGGTCATAACTGCATTATGTAATTATTCAATGGTGACTTAAAGAACCATTTTATTGTCTGTCTGTCTGTCTATCTATCTATCTATCTATCTATCTATCTATCTATCTATCTATCTATCTATCTATCTATCTATCTATCTATCTATCTATCTATCTATCTATCTATCTATCTATCTATCTATCTATCTGTCTGTCTGTCTGTCTGTCTGTCTGTCTGTCTGTCTGTCTGTCTGTCTGTCTGTCTGTCTAGCAACACCATAGCAACCATTCATAATACCTTAATAAACGCACAACAATGCCCTAGCAACCACCTTAGCACACGGCTAGCAGCCACTCAGAATAGCATAGCAACACCATAGTTACCATTCAGAATACCTTAGCAAAAAAACTAGAAACGTCCTATTGCAACCACTTAGAATATCTTAGTTAACATCTAACGATGCCATAATGCCCACACAGCACACCTTAGCAACCACAAAGCAACACAGTTGTAAACATTCAGAAAACCTTAGCAAATGTCTAGCAGTGTCATATTGCAACCACTCAAATATCTAAGTAAACACCTATCGATCACTCAAAATAGCATATACCATAGCAACCATTAAGAATACTTTAGCAAACACTTAGCATGGACCCCCTCAGACCTTAGCAAACAAATAGCCACACCTAGCAACCACCTAGAATACCTTAGCAACCACCTATTTATGCCTAGCAGCCAATACCTGAGTAAACACCAATGTCCTAACAACCACCCACAGCACCCTAGCACTATGTCTGTGAATTTTGCATGGGCAACAATCTAATTTTCAACAAAAAATGTAACATAAATAGATAAATAAATAAATAATAATAATAATAATAATAAAGTTTAAGACTATCTTCCTTAAGACTAGTTTTTAGTTGTATTTTTTGCTTCCATAGAAATCCGTTCTGTCTACTGTTGATTCTTTGAGCCACTATGGAAGTAAAGTAACAAACAGAACCAGGCCAACAAGATACTTGTGGTGCTGCCCTGTGACTCTGTATGAATGAGAGAGAGATAGAACAGTGGAACAAGGAAATAAAGCATGAGTATAGGCAAAATGTACACAAGGGCTCTGTTTCCATGGCAATGGCAGACATAACCTTACCCCTCCGCACACATGCACACACTGATAAATACCAGGTTTTACATGCTACTTTGTGCGTTTCATAAAGCTTACCTCGAATAAAGGATCTCTTCACTCTTACTTTAATCTCATTGATGCCCCAAGAGAGAATATCTTTACGGGTGTGCAACATGATTGTAAAAGTGTTTCATGGCATTAATGATGCCGCTTGGTATGAGACTGAGAGTGGCTTTTCAGGATAAATAACGCTTCGCAGTTTACAATTTTATCCGTCCTGCTGTCTCCTTGTTTTTTATTAAGTTGACTAAATTGATTAAGCTGACCCCCATTGCTGCACAATATGCATGCAAAAACATGAGGTTGGATGTTTAATAAAGCCTCCACGCTCTTGTCCATCTGCAGTGCTGTCTCTGCTTTTAAACAAATGTGGACTTGCCATCATTTACCATCTGCCACAATGTTGAAGGAAGGAAGGAAGGAAGGAAGGAAGGAAGGAAGGAAAGAAGGAAGGAAGGAAGGAAGGAAGGAAGGAAGGAAGGAAGGAAGGAAGGAAGGAAGGAAAGAATGAAGGAAAGATGGAGTGAAAAAATTAAGGAAGGAAAAAGGAAAGTGGGAAAAAAGGAAGAAAAGAAGGAAAAAAGAAAGGAAGGAATGAATGAAAAAAGGAAGAAAATAAGGGGAAAAGGAAGGAAGGAAGGAAGGAAGGAAAGAATTAAGGGAAAAGGGGAGTAAGGAAGAAAAAATGAAGAAAGTAAGGAAAGAATGAAGGAAAGGAGGGAGGAAAAGGATGGAAGTGAGAAAGAATGAAGGAAAAAAAAAGGAAGAAATTAAAGAAAAAAGAAAAGAAGGAATGAAGGAAGGAAAAAGGAAGGAAGGAAGGAAGGAAGGAAGGAAGGAAGGAAGGAAGGAAGGAAAGAATGAAGGAAAGATGGAGTGAAAAAATTAAGGAAGGAAAAAGGAAAGTGGGAAAAAAGGAAGAAAAGAAGGAAAAAAGAAAGGAAGGAATGAATGAAAAAAGGAAGAAAATAAGGGGAAAAGGAAGGAAGGAAGGAAGGAAAGAATTAAGGGAAAAGGGGAGTAAGGAAGAAAAAATGAAGAAAGTAAGGAAAGAATGAAGGAAAGGAGGGAGGAAAAGGATGGAAGTGAGAAAGAATGAAGGAAAAAAAAAGGAAGAAATTAAAGAAAAAAGAAAAGAAGGAATGAAGGAAGGAAAAAGAAAGGAAGGAAGGAAGGAAGGAAGGAATGAAGGAAAAAAAGGAAAGGAAAAGAAAGGAAAGAACGAAAGAAAGATTCTCAATACTCTTTCATCTCAGTTCATGAAACCCAGTGTTGATGACTGTGATCCAAATAATGCATATGATAGTCCCACAGCTAATCCCTACTGCTGACATGCATTTATTTGCATGTTATTAATAAGAAGATCGACAACAACAAGGAGGAGAAGGAGGAAGGGGAGGAGGGTGTGCTAACATGCACACAGGCTGCAACTAATCAAATTCTGCTTGATTCAGTGATATTGGAATACTTGACCTTCCCAACTGCTCCTTTCCCAGGAAGACTTCTCAATCCAATCCAATTAGCCTAACAGTGTGTCACCACTACACCAGCTCTGAGCTCTATAAACACACAGCTGGAAGCCTCCACACATACTTTCACACAATCTAGGCAGTTATTCACACACAGTTCATTTAGTTTAAGTTTAATTCAAGAGTCTTCCATGTTTCTCCGTCATAACTCTTTTCTGCTACTTCTGATTTGTGAGTTCTTGGAGAGTGATTGAGGTGCTGTGAGTTCTGGACCTCAAGGCTTTAAGAAAAACTTGTTTCTAACAGTGGTTATTTAAGGAATGCAATGACAAATGTATAATGTTTATAAGACTATGATGGAATATTGAACTTGAAATTCAATGTGTTGTTTTAAAACAATTGTGGTGCATGCTGCTGTGTAGTTGTTTAACAGCGCCCTCGTGTGGACTGCATTGTACAGGTCAGTTTTGTCTTTTATCTTTACAGTCCAATTCAGTAAGGATCTCCTTTTCACTGAGGTCATCCGTGGTGTAACAAAGAAAGAGAAACTTGTGTACTGACTTTTAACTGACTTTTTCTTTTCTTTTTGAATCTCTGTCTTGAGGTTTAATGAAAATACGCATCTATCATGGAATACAGACATGATTCAAGGTGTTTACCAGAGTGAGAGTTGATTACATTCGTGGCCCAATGGTTAGAGAGTCAGACTGATAACTCAGAGGTTGCAGTTTCAAGTCTAAATACCAGCAGGAAATGACTGTGGTGCCCTTGAGCAAGGCACCGAACCCCCAATCGCTCCCCAGTCGCCGCGGTGAATGGCTGCCCACTGCTACCGGTGTGTGTGTGTCCACGTTTTGCAGTGTGAATGTGTTCACTACTCCCTTCTCCTAATGCGTGTGCACTAGCCTGGATGGGTTAAATGTAGATGACAAATTCCGACTATGGGTTACCATACTTGGCCCTCGTGCCATATCACACATTAATTTTTTTCTCAAAATTCGGTACAGCTGCTTATGACCATATGTGTGCATTTGTTAATTTATCTTATAAATTAAAATAAAATATAGGAACACTTCACAATAAGGTTAATAAGTTAACATTAGTTAATGTATTAACTAACATGAACTAACAATGAGCAATAAATTTGTTACAGTATTTATTAATCTTTGTTAATGTAAGTTGTAAGGGGTGAATTCTAATGAGTTATGATTATAATCAAGGTATTAATCAATATTTTTCCTTCTAAATACAAAATGAGTTGAATGACTTCTCTAGGCTTGTGAGATTTTACTTATAGAAGTTACCAGTGTGATTACTGAAATGTTCTTTTTATGTATTCTCTAATGTCTGCATTAAATACCTGACAGGTGACTGAAGGGTCTGGCCCATGCAGACAATGCAGTTACAGTGCTTTTCACGTCCTGTCCTGGCCGTCCTGTCTTTTTTTTTAAAAGTGATGAAAATGTCCTGGTTTTCATTATTTTTTATTGGGCCATTAAGAGTGTACTTTAAATACACGCTTGCCTTTGCACACAAAACAAATGAAACCGGCTTCGGCTTCGCCCCGTCTTGTTATAATCAGCGCGTTCTTCAATCCAGCGGCAAGCAGAGAGCACGTCAGAACACATAGGCCTCTCTCTCTGTGTGTGTGTGTGTGTGTGTGGGGGGGGGGGGTTCTCTCTCTCTGTGTGTGTGTGTGTGTGTGTGTGTGTGTTCATCGCAGCCTCATTGTCATTGGTCTGTCACTGCTTGTCCATGTCAGAATATTTGAAATGACCAATCAAATCAAAGTAGGCGGACTTTACGTTCACAGAATTTTAGCAACGTGACGCTTTACGCTTTCGGTTTACGGTCAAGTACGAGGTAAGATGTAAGTAGCTAACAGCGTAAAAAAAAAAAAAAAAAAAAAAAAGCCCAAATGTAAATTCACAGATGATTTACAGAGAAAATTCCCGTGTTTTCGTTTCGGTCGGGATCCGTGTAAAGCAGAATGCATGAACTGCAAAGCTGGCACGTTCGTGTCAGTGTCAAATAAAGGTGCTAGCGACCTAAAAGCGCACATAAAGAAAGAATAGGCTAAGAGAACATCAGGAGGATTGAAATTGTTTTTTTACTGAAATAGTATAGTAGATTTATTTATTTTTTATTTTGGTAGTAGATTTTTAACCTGCTATGGCCATGAAAAGAAATAGTGTCATGTAAAAGGTGTTAGGCTATAAGCTAAACTTTATATATATATATATATATATATATATATATATATATATATATATATATATATATATATATATATATATATATAGTATTTTATTGTTGCGGGCCAAACATTGAATGGAAAGGATGTATTACTTTATGTATTAAAGTATAACATAGTTCCAAGTTTGTGAATGCATTTGTATTTTTTGATGCATTCTCCCCCCAAGCCACGCCCCCACCCCTTATCCACGCCTCCCCAAAAATCACGCACCGCCCATCAACCATGCCCCCGTCCTGTTTTCTGAAAACGAAAATATGGTCACCCTACTTCAGTCTATCTGTTAATGTTAGCCAATCAGAATCATTCAACCTGAAGCAAGGACGTGGCTTAGACCTTGGTGTATGGTATAACTGCTGTGATCTTTGTAACTGTAAGCGGGGCGGCCTACGAACTCCTTGTGAGTCTTGAAGCTGACTTCTGCCTGATGAAACTGCAAACTCTCTTCAGTAAAATTCTGACTCTTGTCTTAAATTGACTGCACTTCTAACTCCTGGTCTTAATTAATCATATCTGGTCCTTGGGTCTTTAACTGTAAATCCCCTAACATAGTTAATAAAAACACAGCTGTTCATTGTTTGATCATGTTAGTTCACAGTGCATTAACTAATGTTAACTAATACAACCTTTGATTTTGATGTTGAAATTAATATTAACTAAGATTAATAAATGCTGAAGAAGTGTTGTTCATTCTTAGTTCATGTTAACTAAGGTAGTTAACTAATGTAAAGTGTTACCGAAAATATGACGCCCATGAAGCGGGGTGGTCCGCAAGCGAATTGGAGCGAGTAACCTCGTTCTATTATCCCCAAAATCCAGCTCGACACTCCGGGGATGGCCTGCCATGCCCTGAGTCGAGTGGCAAATGATTGAAGTATTACAGGTTGAGCGGGAGAACAGCACTTGTTACAGTACTGAGAGGAGGAATGCCCTTTCCGTGAGAATGTACATTTTTTATTTGGATTGCTATATCAACGAGAAGAGGTTTGGGTGCGCAAACTGTTGGGCGGGCCCAGAACCAACAGCAAACACATCGTCTCCAGTGCTCTGAGCTGAAGAGGGGAGTGGGAGACGGGCACATCCGGCCTTGGCGGGATTTAACCCTTTCCTCCTCCGTCCTGAGGCATCAGGACTGCTTCGGCTGCACAGTGTCCAGCTCTAGCTTGGGGCGAGGCCCTTGACACTTGGTCTGGCATGGCTTGACTTCAGGCTCCGCTTTCAGCTGGGGCTGGACTGGCGCTGAGGTTGGTCTGGGTCGCTGCTGAGTCGACTGGGCTGTCTTGGAGCGACTGGAGGCAGAGGAGGAGCTGTCTCTTTTGGGCAAGAAGGGACACCTGATGACTCATGGGCTGCGATGTAGCGTTCCTTAAAGTCATCTACTGCAGAGCCAAACAAGCCCGACTGGGAGACTGGGGAGTCGAGTCCTGCCAGCGTCTTTAATCTCTGTGAGATTCAGCCACAAGTGGTGCTTGAGCACCACTAGGTTGGCCATTGATTGATTCTCATTAATAATCCTTAAACATTGCCGGGTCAGGTCCAGACTATCCATGTGATGGAGAAGTTTGACCTGATAAACTTGAAGCACCACCATGGGGTGCAGAGGCGGCCTGACTGTCAGCAGCAAATGCTGACGAAGTCCTGCAGGGTTTGGAGGGTGACTAGCCTTAGGCGGGCAACCGTCAACCAGAGAGAGTGGTCGAAGAGGAAGAGCATTCGGGGCGGACTCCTGGTGGACTTCTGGGAAGAACGGGGCTGGACGCTGGCGAGGGGCCTGGCTGCAGGAACCCTTCATCAAGTCAGCTGCGGGCGGGCCGACCAGAACAAGCTGAGCTCTTCTACAGCTTTGGTGAGGACTCTCAAAAGCTCTGTGTCCATACGAGGTCGCATGTCATTAGACTGTTTAGGCAGCGGAGTCATTTTGCCTCGGCTAGAGAATGGAAGGCGATGGGCGTGATCCGGGCACGCAGCGTCACGAGGTTCAGCTCCTCGCAGTGCGGGCAGCTGGAGTTCATAAGAGCTACCTTACGCACTGTAAGGTCCAAGTGAAGGATGTAACACTTCAGATATACTAATTATTTTTGTTATCAAAAAAAGATATATTTTTTTAAATTAAATGAATTTTAAAAACATAACTGCAATATCTTCTGTGTTTTTTTAAACTGGGTATCGTTGCAATTGTTGCTCCACAGTCCTACCTTGTGAATACGCAGCATGGGATTGTGAGATGTAACCGTCACCATCTGGTACCTATGCAAACATCAGCTATAAGTGATAAATGTGGTACACAAGATCAGTCCTTGGATACATTCACTGAGCCGCACCCTGCCACTCAGGAATCAGAGGAGCAGGACATTCCTGATTTGGTGTCTACAGGGAGACAGGTCGTGAAACCTGTAAGGCTGAACCTGTAAACAAGTGTGTTTTACTATTGCATTATTGATACAAATTAATGTACACAATAAAAAAAAAAAAAAAAGATTGTTCGAAATATGAAGACAAATGTTGTAATTACTTGGTTTGTTTAAGAATTAGATAGGAGCAGACCATCCAGCAAAAGAGGCAGGATAATCCTCTAAGGTCCACTGGCTAACATTATATGATCACGCCAAAGCCACTAGATGACAAGCCTGCAACCTTTAGCCACAAAAGCATAACGGCTAATGCTAACGCCGGCCGTTTTTTATGAATGGATGTCAGAGGAGAATAGGATTCACTACACCGAATAAAACGCTTTTGTGAGGAAACACCTTATCATTTAAGTAATCAACAGTCTGTACGCTGATCTTCAACATGTTTTACGCTAAACAATACTTTTGTTGGGAATGATATGTAGATTTTACTATGATTAAAGGTTATTTTATAAGGGAAGGCAGAGAAGGTAATGTCGCGACAGGCAGGACTCATTAACGGCATTACCATAGTATTTAATAGTAATATTATTGAGTGATACTGTATATTGTCTAAAGAAAGTAAACAATACCAATGTTTTCTTTCTTTGGCTTTCGAGCCATTCCACCGAATCGGTGACATTTCTGTCCCCAGGACATTATATGTATAAAAATGCATGAAAATTAACTCTAAAATACATTTTATTATTAAGCAAAGTGTCCTGCACATTTAGCTAACTTCAAATGTTAAATGCATATTTAAATTTAAACTTAAATTTAAAATGCATAATTAAAAACATTAATAAGAACTACCTAGAACACTAATGTCCCCACTCTATCTCTAAACTTTACCATGAAATATATAATGATTAAAATCCTTCAGAAATCTTTTTTTTTTTTTTGCATTGATGTATGACTTTATATCCAATCTATGCTTTAAAATGATTTTTTTTTTCAGAAGAAAAAAATTATATATCTAACATTTTAGATAAAATACACATTTTAGTCGTTTCCCCAGGTTTTTACTGTTACCCTACCCCCGTCTGAAAAACCTGGAACATTTCACAAGACATATTTCCAACAGGAAGTTTCATCATCTGGATATTGAGACAATGGGAAAACCATAAGTAAGTCCTCTCTGTATATTTTAATATCTGTATATTTGATGAAATTGTAACTACTGTATGACTGAGAAGGTCAATCTCAACATACATTCCTGTTACCGAAATTATTTCTTAGATGTTATTTGTTTATTTTAAAAATATTAACTTGGAAAGTGACTAGAATCGGCTCAAGTGTCCTCATGCTATTAGCATGTATGCTATGTGGCCATATGTCTTGTATTTGATAGTTATTTGCTTAAAAACTCAATCCTGTTACTTTCAGTCATGTTACTTATATGAAAATTAACAGGAGAGAGTTAAAGTAACAGGAGGGAGTAGAGTCCTCTGTTTTAATGATTTAATACTGTAAATATTAGTTGATATAATACTATTCACCTGAATTATGAGTTTTACGGTTGCAATTACTTTACAATATTTTAAATTGTAGACATTAGCATTAGTTTTACCATGTGAGCACCATACTTCCAGGGAGCCAGTCCACCAAGAAGTGACTTAAATGTTTTGTCTTTGTCTTTCTTATATTTTGTAGAAGATGGAGAGAAATCATACTATGCAGGTGCCAGAAACACATAGTGCATCACTTCAACACAGAAATCTTATGCACACACAGTCATGTACACTCTCTCTCACACACACACATATGGACACTCATTCATGTTACCCAATGTTCATTCCTGTTACCAAGTGTTTTTAAGAAAAATAAAGTTAAACCACTGTTTTTATCAGTTTTGTTTGGTCCATCATTTATACAATTGTTTAATAAATTAAATTATTTTAAAAAAGTATAAACTTGAGGCTTCGGTCTTCTTTAAAATAAAAAAAATGGCTTTGTGTTTTTTATTAAAATACACCTTGCCTTAATATATCGTGATTTTTTGTTGTTGTCACAAATATCAATTATTTGAACATATAACCAACAATTTCTTTAAAATAAACACCTTCTTGTGGGAAAAACAAAGGAATTAATTGGCATGCTTTTAAACATGCTTTTTAAATGGCACATGAGTTTCGGTAACAGGACTGAGAAAACATGTGTCTATCTTCTGCTTAGAAACCTTGTAAAAAATTAAATAAAGTTGCCTGAGATTGACCAATACACATTTTGAATAGTTAAATATTAAGCGTAGCGTCAGTTCTGGCAGGTCATGTTAGTCAAGCTCGCATCAACTGAGCTGATACACGCCTACCTATAAGAATACAACGCCTATCACCGCGTTTCTCAGGAGCTAATTAAATGGCGAAAATCGGCAGGCAAACCACATAATCTCATATGGAATCGTGCAATCGGGAATTTAGCGAGAGGAATTTAATTTAGCTAAGCTAAGTTTCTTTTTAATGCTCATTGTTAAAAGCTAGCAGGGTATTGGTCACATGCTTGTTGCTAATGCCATCCGTGTTGCTTGGGCTTATCTAATTGTTTTCATTAAAATGATCTTGATTATGCAATCATATTGGCTATGTGCTTTACTTATCTGTTGTCATTGGCAACTACTCGCGTTGCACATGCTGTGCTTTTAACACTATGCAGCACAGATTCAAGCATCTTGTGGTGATAGTTAGGAAATAACAATTCATGGTGCAAACGAAATCATTTCATCTGTGGCACAGCTCTTTACATAGAGTAACTATTCGGTTGAGTCAGTTCAGCATCGATTCTGTCGGGTATTGGACACACTTGGTCTATCTAGTTCTTGGAAACAAGTTCTTAAAGCTATAGTGTACTGGAAATATGCTTGCTCTAAAGGCTATCTATTGTTTTTGAAACATGCTGTTCTTAAGGCATTTGGTAGCAATTGGAAACATGCTTGTGCTTAAGGCTATCTGGTTGCTATTAGAAGCATGCTCAGATATTCATAGAATAAAGATGAGCATTTTCTTTTTTCAATCAGATTATTGCAACATGCTGTGTTAAAGTTAGCACATGCTTGTGGCTAAAGCTTATCTAAATTATTGGCAACATATTATCCATTATACACATTAGGTGTGTTCACCGCAGAGGTATGTCATTCAACACTAACAACATCGTAACTTGATGATCCCGTGAACGAGTGTGGAATCATGGGAGTCGTCACGTTCACCTTCACAGCCAACGGGGGGCAGAAATCATGTTCATGAATGAGGAAGCACACTGTACTTCATTGCTTAGAGCTACAGGGTGTATGCTTCCCCGACTGGACTACACTAGTTTTAATACTAGTCCTATGGTTATATAACTTGTTGTATCAGTGTTGCTGCTAGTCGGAGCTATTGCTGTAGGTAGGGTGTATGCTTCCCCTGCCAAACTACACTAGTTTTAGAAATAGTTCCGCATTTATACAACATGCTTGTTGTATCAGATTTTGCTGCCGCTAGGGATGTAAACTTCCCCCAATAGATCCCATACACTGTTAAATTGGCTACAGCAACACGCTTGTTTTTTTTTTTGCACCCTGCAGTGACGAGTACTTTGCAGCTAATAGTCACATTCACACTTTTTCCACAGTAAAGCACATTCAACAAACAATGCAGTCCTACTGTAACTTTACTAGCGATATAACATCAAATATGTAAGGGTTAATGCCCGACGAGGTGTCCATTATCAGGTATTAATGGACGACGGCGAGGCGTGAACTGTCCGACGCGCAGCGGTTGCCTCCGACGAAGTCCATTAATACCTGACAATGGACACCTCGAAGGGCATTAACCCGCTTATACCATGGTCACTTACGAAAGAAAGAAATATTTAATCAATTAATAATACTTTAATGTGTTTTAGAGTAAAAATCGTGAGGGTTTTTATTTATTAAGTCGAGCGCTCTATTTAATATCTCCCGTATACAGGCGTTGCCAAGCAACGTGGCCACAGCGACCCGACCGCAGCAGTTGATCAGTGAGTTTGAGCCAGCGCAATCATTTAGAACTGTCATCAGGCAAATTGACGGGACGCCTTTCCTAGGTGTCCATTATCACTTTTTAATGGACACCCTGCAGCCAATCAGAATCGAGTATTCACCCAGACCATGGTGTAAAGAACATTAATTCACAAGACCAATGTGCTAATAATCCACATGAAACTGATTAACATAAGCTGTAACTGACTGTCATCAAATTTTTAATTGCGTGCACTGACGTCACTGCCATTACACGATAGGCTGAGGTGCCTCATGTGATCCAAGTTAGCCGTTACACTTTCTACAATGGTAAGAGCAAGCGGCAACCTCCCCGTCTCTCCCTTGAAACCAACACGGAAGTGAGTTAAACTGTAATTCGTTGACTGGCCGCTTGAGGCTGTTGTCAGAAGTGAGTCAAATCTGTATCTCCCCCATGTTAAAATGACCAACTTTACAGCAGAAAAAAACGTGTTTAAAGCCTGGTGTCTGTATGTGGATTTGGTCTATACAGCTAATTTTGCCCTTCATAACAACTGTGAGGGGGGTGAATTATTTTATAACTCGTCCGTTTAGTTGATTAATATTTAAATTTAAGGGTGTGGCCAAGCCACTTGAGTGACAGATGGATTGCCGCTGTCAGTGCTAGCCGTTTGTCTGCTGTTACTAGCCGTCGTCACCGTCACTTCACCTCAGCAATGTTAGCTGCTGAACTTGCCATCTCTGCAGTGTTTGTGCTTTTTTTCGGGATTATCATTTCATACAATTTTAATACTTGGGTAACGTTACAAAGCTCACGTCTTTGGATTCCGTCGTTATCGTTCGAGAGAACAACCAGCGCTGTATTTCAGTTGTTTTCCTCTGTGAACATGCACTAATGGATGTCTGACAATTTCGTTGCTTTTTGGGGTTTTCAAATTTAAAACGTCAATAAATGCTCGTTCGTTCTGCTCCCATGGAACAGATGGATTATAATATGCTTATGTAGGTTACCGTCAGAGGAAATCATGCGGGCGTCGGCGCTTTCTCCGTCCGTGAATGAGCGCGGATTTTCTAGCGCATTTACTTGCACTTCAAAGGCAATATATCTATGGTTTAACGGTTAAACCATAACCCATTTGAGAGACGGCCAACATCAGAATTTAAAATGGACTACGAACTTGAGCGATGCCGCGCTGACGGACCGTGAAAGAGTGACGGACATGTATACACATAAATCACTGTCACACACAAACACTCTCGAAGTAATACAGAGTCTCACTTGTAGCCATGTCTTTTAACTATTATAATATTTCGAAGGGCAAAAATAGGAACGTTTAATTGGCTTTACATCATCAGCTAACTCGATCACGTCGAGCTAGGAGATTTCAGATAGCCAGGCCAGGCTCCTCAGCTCCACTCACGTATGGCAAGCCATTTTAACATTTAAAAGCTAGACTGGATATGTGTTGCAGATATCTGTAATTCAGTTTTGCCTAGTCAAAAAGAACATTTCAGATATCCGCAACTACATTCCTCCTATCCATAATTGTAATTTCAGATATCCACAAAGACATTCTTCCTAGGACAAATGATGTCACTTTTGCCATTTGTATGGGGTTTATCATTACAGATATCTACAATTCAGTTGCAGATATCCACTATGTGAATTACGGATATCTGCAATTGAATTGTAGATATCTGTAATTCTAGTTTGAGATATCTTCAATTTGATTCTGACTAGTCATAACTCCAGTTCAAGATATCTTTAATTCACCTCAATTCAAGATATCTACATGTTCCTTTTCAGATATCTTAAATTAAGTTTTGACTAGGCGAAATGACGTTGTAGATATCTGTAACTTGAGTTATGACTAGTCAAAATGGCGTTGTAGATATCTTAAACTGGAGTTAGGGATAGTCATAATTTAATTGTAGATATCTATTATCAAGTTATAGATATCTTGAAATGAATTTTGATTAGAGATATCTGAAATTTGAGATATCTGTAACTTTCATTCTGCCTAGTCAAAATGTAATTACAGATATCTTGAATTAGAGTTTTGACTAGGCCAAATGACGTTGCAGATATCTGTATGCAAATTAGGCCCGCATCACAGAGCATGTTGTTCAAATCATCAAATCACATAGCACCTGTTAAAGGTTAACTTGTAATTAGCACTGATTAGCACAATGTCGGAGCAACCAGAGTTTTTAATCGTCTTTTTATTGCTGTTAGATACTGTTTCAAATTGAAAAAATAAAATAAAAAATAAGAACTAATCTGAACTAAGAACTTTTTTTCTCATCTAAGGAAGTTAATGTTATTGTACTTCCATAGCAAGAATAGCATGCATGTAAGCATCTTTATTAAAGTGAATTAGTGTGAATCACTTTCACACATAAATCTTACGGCAACAATAACCTACGTAATTTTAAGCATGATCATAAACATATCATTTCAACATTTTTTTTTTTGTATATAAAATATTGTATATCATTTTTTTTTAATTTGTAGATAAAAACAATTTCTGGTGTTTTTTTTTTAATGACAGCCAACGCCATGACTGCTTCTTTCTTCTTCCATTCATAGAAATAAGGAAATGAACCCACTTTTTCTTTGATTATGGCAGGGAGGGGAAATGGATATGTAAAATAGAGCAACGTCATGCACAATAATTTGCACTAGTCATAATGACGTTTGAGATATCTTTAACTTTCATTCTGCCTAGTCAAAACTGAATTACAGATATCTGCAATTGTCATTTATGATGTGTGACTAGTTGAATGTTGTTTTCAACGAGTTCATTGCAGATATCTGTAATTCAGTTTTGCCTAGTCAAAACTGAATTACAGATATCTCTATCTGTCGTTTCGACTAGTCACAATTACGTTACAGATATCTTGAATGACAATTCCAACTATCCAAAATGTAATTACGACTAGTCAGAAAGACATTGTTGATATCTACAATGTTAATTCCGGATAGTCAAAATTAGCTTTTAAATGTTAAAATGGCTTGCCATACTCACGCCCCCCCGCCTGTTTGTCCATTTTCTGTTATCCGGGAGTGACCAAGGCCAAGATGGCGACGGCCGGCTCCGCCCACTTTAGGCTTCAAAAATGCTCTTCAGAAACCTACGGGTGACGTCACGGACACTACGTCCATATTTTTTTACAGTCTATGGGTAAGAGACCCTCTCATCTTCCTAATATCAGATCACGCTCTTATTCATGCAAATGCTTTTAAATCATTCAAGCGCGACAAGACAAAGATAACACGCTATCTGTGACGCCCACACGCATATTCGTTATTGTGTTATGTTACTGTATATTATGCTAATTATGCAATTATGCAAAAATGTCTGTTTTGTCGAGTATCCTCAAGAGCATTCTTAAATGAACATAAAGAGTTGTGAGAAATTGAGACGCATGTGAGATTGGCCTATGTCTCTGTCAGCAGTGGCTGGTCTTAAAGTGACAGCAGCCACTAATGCTGTCTGCAATTAATGTTAATCAAAGAACAAAGGTAACAGAGAAATTCACTCACTGCTTCTGACTAAAGAACTTTTGTAGCTTTAATAAGGATTAATTCAACTATAAATAATTGACTGCAAACTGTTTGATAACTTTTTTCAATATATTTCCTACCAGTTTGACAGGTAGGAAGGGCACAGGTAAATATGACATTTATTATAGTGGGTTTATGTGAGGATTGTTTTTAAGTTTACTTAAATTAAAAGTTGTTATTTTTTTTAAGCCTAATAAAAAAATAATTTTGTTATTTCATTGAAGTATCAATGAAATGTTATTTCATTGAGACATCAGTATCCTTATTAGTATCAGTGATAGGCTACTGGCCTTTATAGAAGCCATTATAAGTCTTATTCATGTTTATTTTTATTGAATATTATGTATTTATTTATGTTCTCTGCCATCCAGCTCATAACTCCAAAAACGTGGAATCGAATAGCCCTGAGTGGAGACAATTTTGCTTACAGTGCCCTTGCGTGGATGGAACAAACACATTATCCCAAAAGGCATGTGAGCTGTGCAAGTACTCCTCGCTGCAGACTGTAGCAAGTGATGTCACGTATTTGCGTCACATATGTTACGTATGGCATGTCTTTAAAATGCATGCGCCATATCGCGGTGACAGCGCATGCGTCTTATTTGTGTTATGCAGTGACGTCACGTGTTTGTTCAGCATATTTGACATTTTTTATTAAAAAAACTCCAAAGTAATAATGAAATCAGCAAAAAGGAGTACAGCACATATCCATAGTTTTAACTATGCCTGATCTAAGGTAAACTTATAAGGAATTACAGAGTACTGTGTAATATCTGTGTAGTATTTTATTTAAAGTTTATTTTCACATTTTGTTGCACTTCACTGTGTAAATTACAAAATTACTGCAAACATTAATGGCACCTTATATATTTCTTGTTTTAATCATTCCTCTGTGATAGTTCTTGTTTAATTTTGTGGATTATATATTATAAAACATTTATGCCAATAAAGTAGTTTGAAGTTAAACCAACTACATACAGTACATTGTTATTGAGTTGGCATGCATAATATGGTATACAGAGACTGACAAACTCATAACAGTCATAACTTTTATTTCAAAACAAAGATGAATATTGTGTAATAGAGATATGTACACATACAGATAATCACATATATATCTATTCATCAACACAGACAGACAGACACAGACAGGCAGACAGACCATTCAAATCTACTCAGCCTGAAATTCCCCACCATCATTGAAAAAACTTTTAACCGAGCAATAGCCCTCAACCTCCTTATCTGAATAAAATCCATGCAGGACTCCCCTTCTACCATCCCAGGTAAATGCACTTCAGTTCACAACACCTAATTTAGATAAAATACAGAACAAACAATATTGAATCATTTTGAAGAAAGGCATTAAATTAGTACAGAGTCATTCAATGATTTAAAAAAATATATATTTTAAACATTATTGGAAGATGTTAGACAAAGATATGCTTGAGTGTTATTGCCTTTGTCTGTAAAGTACCTAAGATACTTACTCTGTTTATGAACAACATAAACTAGATTAAAAAAAAAGTTTGTCAAGACAAACTTTAGGTTGGCTTGAGCCTGAAAGTTGGTTTTCAAGCTGAAAGTTTGAAGGTTTTGAAGGCAATACAGTCTATCAGAAAAAGACAACAGACAGACAGACAGACAGACAGATAGCAAGACTTTCTCGTGTAACTTTAACAGAACTCACTACTTATTAAGAATTTAAAGAGCTTACTGTCCAGCCATTCAAGTGGGCCTGTTCTCGGAATTTGGACTCACTGACAACGGCCCTGAAAATCTTGCACGTCAGTGAAAATCTCAGGAAAGTCACATCGCCGTCGTCAGGATGTCAGGTGGCATCTGTCCAAATTAGCCAACAGTCAGTCCAAAATGTAACTTTACATAAGAAAAATTAAAAAGAGAATATATTGATAGGAGTTTATACTGTGCTTACCTTGGTCAAATAATTAACAGGCAGGAGGGTTTCCATCGCCTCTAAATTGGAGAGTAAGAATAAGAGTAGCATCATTTTTAAAACCCTGTTATTTGTACGGTTCAAGAATTAAAGTGGGAACCAATACCTGCACTGTCTCTCCTTTACTCTTTTTTCTGGAGTTCTTTTCTTTCAGCATTTGACCTTCAAATGTTTAAAATATAAAGTCTCATGAAGACAGTTTGTTCTTAATGACATCTCCAGGACCAGGGTTGAAATCCACTTGTTTACAATGATAAACGCAATGATTATTTGTAATCTATAGTTAAAAACACTTTTTGGTATTTATTTTGATCTGCTACATTTATGTTCACAGATAAGTTGGCAACATTTTAAATACAGTACAATCTAACTTCTAACTTGATCAGCAGAAGGATGCTCTACCATCTTCTAATTGTTAGCATGTCACTCTGGATTTAAAATAAAATAAAAAATAAAATAAAGGATTACTTCATTGAAATCAAAACGCCCCTCCATTACAATGTAGAGGTTGTGTTGTCTGGGAATGCCCTGAGAATTAAATAATAATGATAAAGTTAATGCACCAAAAGCTGGTAGGCCTGTTATGCTTAGAATGGTTGCTGCTTATGTCGTCACAGCTGTACTCCATAAATGGCCCAGGATTGACATGTTTTGCTAGTTGTCTGTAAAATGTAATATTTAAATGCAAAAAAAATAAAAATAAAATAAAATAAAAGATACAATCTGATACTGAGGAACAACTTTTTTTTGCAATGCATGCAACAATCAACATGACTTCATTAATTTAAGTCTTTCTGTTCTATTTTAAGACATATTCCATGCCTTAATTTGTTTAAAGGTTATTTAAGATTTTTACAGATCCTTTTAAGATCTGCAGAAACCCTGTCATATCGAATGCTAATACATATCTTAAAACATGTCATAACTTTAACTGTTTTTAAAAAAAATCTGGCATCTCTTACAATTAAAAGCCGCTAACACAAACCCACAATTGTTTAAACAGCATAAATAATGCAACTGCCATCGAATCCATCACTTTCGAACACACGCTAACATCATCCGAAATTAATTTAAATATAACTTGTACAAGCGCAATTAACAGCAGTAAGTACGACGCACGTGCGTATTGTAAACACGATACTTTGCGCATGCGTGGTAACATGCGTGACGTCACCGCGCTACAGTCTGCAGCGAGGGGTCTATCGAGCTGTGGAATGTCAGACACAGACAGTCATCACCATCAGTACATCCAGACAATGCGCCATTCATATTGTCTAGGGCCGGTGACGTGACTACCGAAAACACTATGCTAACATGTGAGAGTGTTTTTCACGAGAGTAGCCTTACTGTTAAGATGTGCATTTGACCGTTTATTAACGCACAATTCTTTTGAACCCTTGAACCTCTGTGCTGAAGGGCGGAGCAAAGAAAACGAAACTTAAACCTCCGGAGCAAACTTAAAAGTCCGGAGCAAAAACAAAAGATTTCCTGCTTTCTCAACTCAGTTTGAAAAGTGTCATCACCAAAGCTTACCATCAGTAGACTACTCTGAAATAGGCTACAATGGGCACCAGGTGGGTACATTTATTATTTATAATTTTTTTAATCACCTTTTTTTTCCATAGTTTATGATTACACAAAGTTACGTCCAAAATAAAAAGACATGTCAGGATGCAATCAAACAGAAAAAAAGACAGCAACTTTAAATTCTGTTTTCAACGTGAATTAAGAACTTTAGGCTATAAGCAGTTTGTGGAAGTTTTGGAAACAAACACAATTTTCTTCAGATAGATAGTCTATCACAAAACAACAGCCGAGAATGCAGAAAAACAAGTTGGCTATTTTGTATCTTTCAATCAGTTTTGTTTGGGTGTGGGAATTTAATGTTCTTATTAAGCTCTGACAGAGTTTCATAACCTACTGTTGTGCAACACTCTAAAATGTGCTAAAGTTGTTTTTTTACCCAGACTTCTGTGATCTGCCTGTTGTTGGGTGATTTTCACATTGTTGTGTAACCGCTGGGTTAAGGTTCACTCACAGTAGAAATGATGCTCCTCCTCACAAACTAACCAGCCTGCTGGGTTATGTAGCTAACCCACTGCTGTGCTGCGTTCCAGTCCACTTTTAGACACGCACTTGCAAACTTCCCTAAGCACTTCCCCTCGGGGGAATCCCTGCCGCCATTTTGAAGTGCGTTCCACTTCGTGAAGTGGACGAGGGAAGTTTATATGGACAGACCCTCGTTCCCTCGATTTTGACCGAGGGAGCGAGTCTGCTTCAAATGTACACTTCAGGCACCTATATGTCCCACAATGCAACACGATTGTGACGTCACCGCATATCTCGTCTAATCACCACCACACAAACAACTCTATGATATATTAATTATAATTTTTTTAAAATTTAAAACAACCCAAACACACCTATAAACATTTGGATGCTGCATTAAACAAATTCTTAAAGGGAAAAAAATGTAAATAATAAATCAACTCCACAGCTGATTCCAAGTGATCAAGGGCTTAGGACGTTCCAGTTCAGCCCATTGCAGTTTCCGCCAGTAGTGGGCACTCGCAATGACGTACATCCGAGTGAACGAGAGGAAGGGAAGTTAGCAAGTGAAGGGCATGACAATTTTGGACTGGAACGCAGCCCTGGTTTGCCAAACCTGTGTGGTGAACAAATGAGTCCTACCAGAGAATGTCTAATAAGGGGAGAAGTTCCACTCAGTAAACTTCCGGCTTCTGAACTGGTTGCAGTTCCACTCTGGTTTCATACGAGGGCGCTCACAGGACGAGTGCATCATGAATGTCTATGACGCCATACCCATCAAAATCCACTTTTCTTAGGATATAATTTTTTGTCTAGTAATTTGAATGTTGTATTCGAAAGGAGATGCAAAGAAATTACACATTGCGGGGTTTTAGATTTTTTAGAGTCACTTATTTGCTTTAAAAAGTCTTTTAAAATGTCAATGACGTCATACACATCGTACGACCAGAGATACTGCTTTACGGCAATCTTTCAGTCACCTTGGTGCTTTCGCGCTCTGCACTTTCTTTTCTCTCGAGGCATCGACAACACAGCTGACACAGGTAAACACACGTGCTAGAAGAGTTTTTGTTTTGTTTGTTTCTGGTCCTGCTTCGGATGCCTCGATGCCATCAAGCGGTATCTCTGGTCGTAATCAGTTCTTCACTGACCTATCAGCGTTCATTAGCAGAATGCTAGCGTGTTACGGGCAACAACAACTCAACCTGTAAGAAATCGAAAGGACATTAAGTACTCGTTCATTCAACTTTCGACCTATAACCCATGTTGAACTTGCAAAACCTTCAATCGAATCTGAGATTTCTCAACGGCAATCGGGTGAAAGAGACAAATTTAGCCGTCTAGCACCATAGACTCCCATTCATTTTGCACTCATGGGCGATCGCCCCCCAGTGGAACTCTGGTGGAACTACAACCAAAATTCGGTACAATAGGACTTAATAGTGAGTGGGCAGGCTCTCCGTAGATGGGCTCTGGTCCTACTGAAGAGATGAGTCCGAGCTTAGGACCCAAGCAATCCGATTAGTTCAAAGCACGTTTTATGGGTAATCGCTTTAGTGCCTGTGGTTACAAATCATACAAAGTCACTTTATTATGGAAGTCCCCCTATATGAGTACTTCAGTAGGACTCATTTGTTCACCACACCTGATCGGCGGTTTATAAACGGCCATTTTGTCCTGAGAGAAAACTTCCTGAGGTGATGTTCCTGATTCACTTTAAGGTTTGCATTCACTAAATATCAAATAATGTTCTGAAAAAAAAAACATCTTTAGTTTAACTTTTTAATGTTTGCTAATATTTTTTCACATCTGCTAGGTTTGTTTGCCTTGCAGACCGAATTAAAGATTTGACGTGGCCATATTTCACATACAGCCGCGACACGTTTCAAAACAAAATCAGCTACCATGACTTGCACTTGCACTCTCAGACTACATGTGTAACATGTACTAACCATAGCAATAACAGTAAATTATGCATAATTACATAATCCTCAACCAAATCCTAATCATACCCTAACCATATAGTAAGTGACGTCACTTGCAGAGGAAGCGCAGAGGAAGCGCAGGTGACTGAGAGAGTGCAAGTCTGATGGTCCAAGTGCAAGTCTGCAGCCAGACACTGCCATACTTACATTGTTGAATAATGGGGGTGTTCGACGGAAGGTTAAGCTGTAATCCGACAGAGGAGACGGAAAGCATTTTTCTTCTTTAATATCACTTAGCAAACGCAATATATTGTCTGTATCTGTTGAACCATAATATCCATTCATTTCCAAAATAGACAGGTTTTATTAATATATTAGCCTATATATAAATAATTTATATAAATTCAATTAATATATTTAGCCTAACATTTGATACAAGAAAGATGGAAACCATGGGTCAAAAATTTACCCAGCTTTTAGTCTAAATGAGCTGACATTAGGTTAAAATGTGTAACCCATGTGTTCTGTCCAAAATTTACCCAGTGTTGGGTTGCCAATTGAGTTGTTTAAAAATGTAAACACACCACAACAAACTGTAGTCTACAACTTAACATATGTTAGATCTTAATATGAACTACACCAACCAAGAATAGCCCTTCTGAATGGCAGGAAGGCAACATTTCTCTGAAAATCTGCTCTGACTGCTCAGAATGACCTACTAAGTAGTTTAAACTTATGATTAAAATATTTTGAAATGCATTAAATCACATATTTATTCAGATAGGAAATATCATTGTTACTATGTAAATTGCTCTGTTTTGACACAGGGAACAATTACAGGAGCTCCTGTCTGAGTATGTAGTGGACACACTCAACTACATTCAGACAGTGAGCGACTTCTGTGACAAACAACAAAAATGGACCCTTCAGAGAGAGACAGAGCTGGAGAAGATGAGAGACATCAAGGACCAAGCAGACAAAGTCAGTCTTAAGTTTGACCATGTTCAGCGCTCAGAGAACAAAGCCAAGGCTTTTGGGGAGTACCTGTGGAGTGGTTTAACTCAGGTCACGGCTGACTCCAGACTCCAGGAGCTGGAGAAGGAACTGGGTGCCGTCCTGAAGGACACACTTGAGGGTTTGGAGAAACTTGACAACTTCCTGGATGCAGTAGAGAAGCTCACAGTCACCTCACTATTTGTCTTCACTGGGCGGAGCTTCTTGCCAAAGGCTGAGAGTCCTGAAAGTGTGCGATCAGTCATCACAGCTGCCAGAATGGCCTCTCCTCTCCTTATCCACTTTAAACGAAATGCAGAAACCTTCTTCCTTCCATCACTCAGTAACTTGGACGTCCTAGCTTTTCAATTAGACAAATACATACGTATCACAGAAAAGATCTGCGAGAGAATGGAGAAAAAGTTAGTACTGACATTCATGCAATGTTCATTTAAAAGGATAGTAATTTGATAAACATGTTAATACACACAGATTATCACAGCAATCTCAATGGCATTTACTAAATCAACTAATTTGAAGGTTTAGGTCCATAGTTACATCAATAATTAATATTTTGTTTTTACATTTACAACCCCTCACAGATCCAAGAGTGTTTTGTGGACTGAAGATACTTATAGGCAAGTATTATAAGTATTAGGGTAATATTGGGGTAAGATTTAAACATCTTCATTATTCATCATAACCTATAGGCCAAACTGAGTGGATCATTCAACCTGAATTCAAAGATAATTTGCTTTTACGACAATCTTTAAAATATAGTCTTTGTTAATCCTACTTAAACTCTTTACAGATGTAAGAAGGCTCAACCTGTGAAGTTCAGCTTGAACTTAAGTGAGGACTCCATGAAAAAAATGCTTGATCATTTGAAGCAGTTGTGCAAAATAAGGTGAGACCTGTTTTTATGATCCAATGTTTTCTTCACACTGGTGCATCGTGAAATGTGGCTGTAAACTGTATTTTTTCTATTAATATCTAGGATGGACCAGAACACAAAGCTGACCTTCATTTTTCAGGACCACGCTCTGCACTTCATTGGTTTATTCAGTAAGTGTCGCTCTAGAATGGAGAAGTTCCTGTCAGACCTGGAGGAGAATGCAGTTCAGCTGGACAAGATGAAGATGGGGGCCAGTATCTCCACTGTGGCTGGAAGTTCGGTTGGGATAACAGGGGGTGTTTTGTCCATTGTTGGTCTTGCTCTTGCCCCTGTCACTGCAGGAGTGTCATTGGCTCTCACTCTGACAGGTGTCGGTCTGGGGGTGACCAGTGGGGTCAATAGCTTAGTCACAGGCATCACTGAAGCAGCAGTCAACAGTCACCATGGGAAAAATGCACAGAACATTTTTCAGAGATACATGGATGATGTGGGGAAGATTTTAGACTGTCTGGAGCGGGCCTGTAGTGAGCGTATAGAGGAACCCAATGTTGTGGATTTGTTTAAAGCAGGACAGTTGATAGCTCGTGCAGGAGGAGTGGCCAAAGGTATTGATGCTCTGGTAGATGCAGCTTCAGCTGTTAAAGTACTCAAAACTGAGGAGGTGATTGCGACTGCAACAAAGGTCGGGCTCCAGGAAGCACAAAGTGCTCGCAGCATTCCCAAACTGGCAGCAGACCTTCCCGACATTGGCCAGCTGGCAAAAGGGACGCCACTAGCTCTCTCAAAGTCTGCTAGAGCTGGATTCATCACTCTAAATGCCCTCTTTATTGGCTTGGATGTCATTTTTATTTGCAAAGACAGTATAAGTCTGGCCAAAGGGAGCAAGAGCGAGGCCTCTCTGCTCATCCGCTCCAGAGCAGCTCTATGGAAATCTGAACTGGAGGCCTGGCAGAAGGTCCATGATTCCTTATGCATAGGAATTTGGAGGTTTAGAAAGAGTCAGGAGGTGTTGGAACAACTTTTTCTTCCTTAAAAAGCTTTAAAAAGTATGTTTGAAGATTGAGAAGAGCTGAGATGAGCATCAATTAGACCAACAGTTAGACCTGCTGTCCTCGAACACATCAATTTATCAACTTAACACTTAGTTTTTTTTTTTTTTTTTAAGCTTTCTGGTTTGTTAATAATTTATAGCACATGGCAGATTCATCTTTTGGGAGTTAAAAATCCTTGCATACTGATGGAAGTCTGAGCTGAAAACTTTGTGTACATATGATTTACACTGTCAAATATCACATATTTTATTATAAAAGGTAATTGCACTTATGTGTGTCTTATGTGTCACGTGTTATTTGCTCTTAGGGTGTGAGAGTTTCAAGTGCTTCAGTTAAACAATGACAGATCAAGTGATATTATAAAATGAGTGTATAAGCATAAAAGGAAATTCTGAAAGATGCAGACTGATTGTATCAGAGGACTGAAAACTAATGTAGCACTTTTAGCATTTTTACAGTAATTCTGGCCAAAGCATTTTGTCAAAGACAAGAATGAAAAGAAGAAAATAACAACTTTTGCACATTAAAGGAATTTTAATTTATTTAAATTTAAAATTGAAACCTCAAAACTGGTATCTATACACTTTTAAATTGTTAATGTCATAATATATTCTTTTGTTACCATGACAGAGCATTTTCACAAAAAGGAAATGTTTGAATGCAAAACATTACAACAATGTATTAAGAGCTTTGATATTGTAAATCATTAACAATAATTATGTAAATAAAGTGCCTGAGCATGCTTGTGTTCCTCATTTGTAAGTTGCTTTGGATGTTACAGGTTAACTCTGTAGTGTCTGGATCAGGTACTACAGATGAGAAATGATGATGGCCTGGCGTCTGGTGGTGAGTTGCAGGGGTGGATATGACTGTTTTATCCTGAGGTCCTTTTCATCGTTCATTGTTGTTTGCAGCTCTGAAGAAAGTTACTTCTGTCACTGATAGGCAGGTCATTGTTATAATTGTATCTAGTTGAGGCTTTCTGTTCCTTACCTGTAGAAAACAAGAAAAACATCCTAAGCGTATTGACTTTGACACGAGCAAGAGTGCTGCTGTTCGTGATTTGGCTGTAGTCATAAAGCCGCAGTTAATCAGAGAGTTTGATAAACTTGTTGCTCACATTTTATGTAATATTCAGTTACTTTCTCTGTTTTTGCTTCGCCAACGAAAATTATTCTGAACTAATCTAAACAAAATCAACCGAGCAGCACACATTAGTTAACAGATCTATCTATCTGTATTTTTTGAAAGCATTGAACAATGAATTATCTAAGACATTTCATTATCAAGCTAAAATATAAAAGTATAGGCCTAAATAATAAAATATAGACATATTGGCTTATATAGACATGTTGCCTTTGGCGTGCTCAGTTGGGGATATTTGGGGATATTTAATTTAATTAATCAATCAACAATACTATTGATCAGCATTACCAAACGTGGACGTTTTCCACTTGAAACAAACATTTATGTATTATTTTAATTTATTACGGTGAAGCTGCTTTGATACAATCTGTATTGTGAAAAGCGCTATATAAATAAACTTGACTTGACATATTTGAGGTTTTTATTCTCATTTAACTTGTGTTCAGTACTTTTTTCACAAATATAACTCCACATGTTTACCTTTTTTTAAACAATCAAGAAGATTAATAATATTTTAAGAATATTGTCTTACCGTCCAATATCTGTTGGTCTGTTCTCCTTCTCGACCTTCTTAACTCCTTTGCCTTCAATGACTCTCTCACTTTCTCTATGTTCTCTTCCCTCTTCTTTCGCTCTTCCTCCAATCTTCTCTCTTCTTCAGTCTCCATTTCTCTGGCATGTTCCAGCACCTTCTCACTGTAGAGCATAGTCCCTCCATTGGTAGCCATCATTTTCGTGATCTTGGCCAGAAGTTCAGCCACCTGGTTCTCACCTTCTTTGGAATTGCTGTACAGAGCATGAAAACGGCCTCCACATTTCTCAACCAGCCTGTGTAGCTCCACGTTCAACTTCACTTCTTCTTTTAGGGTGGAACCACGTAACAGTTTTCTGTCTAAGACTGTGAAGAGCACCAAACTGCAATTCCAGGCTTCTGGACCAAACAGCTCAACGTGTTCCTCCACGGCACGGCACTCACGCTGGGAGAACGAGAATGACAGTGGTACCACCAGCAGCAGGGCATGGGCACCAGGCTGGCACAGACTCATACTCCTCATTATCTCCTTCTTCACCGTCCATACTGATGCAGAGGAGCCATTGACGTTGAACCATTCCCAACCCGGGGTGTCAACAACAAGCACCTGCTGTCCTCTCACCAGACCCTGACACGGGAAACTCTCTCGAGTCTTTACCCCAACCTCATCAAAGGCTTTCTTGCCCAGAATGGCATTACCAGCAGCACTTTTCCCAGCTTCTGTCACTCCAACCAGGACCAATCTCAGTTTGGGAGAGTCAGAAAGATTAATCCCTTCTTCTGTGAGAAAAAAAAAAAAAAAAGATACAGACATGACAAAATTTTTATTATCAGAGCAAAACAAAACAGGCTTTTTTTTTTTACAGCATACATCTGTTCATTTTGAAATTAAAAAGTGTATTTAGAACCCATTCAGTTTATTAGTATTGTTACAGAAATCTGACCAGTCACCCGTTTCAATCATGTATGACTGGCAAATATGCACCAAATTAAGTTTATTAGTTTGTTTATGTTGAAACGATGCAATCCAAATGGATGGAAATTTTTATATGTAATTCAAATACATCAATCTTTTGAATGTAGAATACTTGATTATCATAAATCATAAATCACGTGAAATCATAATCAATCACCCCTTTAAAACAAGCATGTAATGAGTAGGCTAACGACCACAAACGGAAGGAAAATTGCGGAGTAAAAGTACCTATACATCACTTAAAATGTACTCAAGTAAAAGTAAAATTACACAATTTTTAAACTACTTAAAAAGTACAATTTCTGAAAAAAACTACTTACATTAATTACAGTAACATGAGTATTTGTAATTCGTTACTTCACACCACTGCTAATATCCCTATTGTCCTTGGCAACATGATCATTTGGGTATAACTGAACCTGGCACTACTTGGATGTCTCTCATATCATCAGTCATCACACTGCAAACTCGCTCTCTCAGTTCATACAAATCCAACTAATCCCATCTTGCATCTCTATTATCGATTGTGATGACCTCAGAGGATTTCAGTATTAATATTATTATAATATAGTTGTAGTGTTTGTCTTGTTACAAGGATGATTTAGTATATTGCAATGGGCTATTTTTTTATTAACGGAAGCCTTAAGGGACTGTTCGGTATTTATGGAAGGGGCCACCGGAGGAAAATAGGGGAGGGTCATGTCTTTTTATTCTTTGTTGAGGGGAGGGTCATCCAACTTTTTTTAGTGGGAGGGTCACCCAACTTTTATATTCATTAAAACAGCAACATTTCAAAGTGGCTTGTTTGGTGCTATTTTTTTCCATTTAGCTCCATGTTGATCTCGCGTTATCAGCCCCTCTTCGATATCAGATGGGTCTGACCCAACAAAAATCCAGTTTGGCGCTGTTTGACAGTGTCGCTTCAGTTCGCGCTTAGAAAAAGTGCATCATGTCAGAACAGAATGCCAAAGAAATGTTTACCCGGCAAAGCTTTAAAGCACGAGCAAATAATGAACTTTTGTTGAGTGCACAGTGTCCTGTGAGTGTAACTCTACCGCTGCATTAACATGTGATGTGAACGTACGTCGAGTTTAACAGTATTGGGACTGAGGCGCCAGAACTGCTGATAGAATGTGCGCTGTAGCGCGATACTGCATATTTTAGTTTCCATTCTTATTTTGTTTCCACGATGTGTAAGATGTAGGGCTACCACCAGCCGCGGCGCTACCATTGGGCCCGGGTGGGCATTTAGGTCCGGGCCCACCCATTTTCTATAGCCTATGGTTTTGTACGTTTCTTCATTCGGATCTATTTGCGATGATCGATCCAAATTCTAAACAAACAGTTTACATGCTTCGTCCTTGTTACATTATTCATTAAGATAATAATTAATAAATGCACGCATAATTATCAGTGAACTTGATAAATGTTGCAGATATGTTTTACATGCATGCACAAACAAATGCCTTTCAACTTGTGTGTGCAAAATTCAGAATAAAATGAATGTGCAGCAATTTGTACAAATACAGAGTCTGTAGGCCTACTGTGTTGTTAACATTAAATAAGCTCATTTAGTTTAATTTTTGTTAAAATATAATAATGTTATTTTTTCATCTATGTTGATTATGAAAAGTGAACCGCACACACGAGTATACGCAATATCGAGAGACATGGAGCGGGTCAGACATGATTTTGACCACTTAATTAAGTTTTGTTTTGCAGAAAACGTTTTTCTTAAGTGAATTTCGTTTTGTATAAATTGTATCTTAATTTTAATAAAAAAAATGTATCAACCAATTGCCAAATATCAAATATAGCAGACAACACAATCATAGAGGCGCCCGCGTGGTCACTTGCACTGCTCGTAAACAGGAGCGCATCTCATCCTAACTTAACGAAACTCAGCATATGCCTCACATACATGAAATATATCTTAAGAAAGCTTGAAATGTCTTTTTAACAATTTAAAACGAAAAGAAATAGGCTACTCTCTGGTTATGTAATGATGTGCATTTCTCTCTATAGGCGTGTTCACTACGGAGATGGCGATCGTCAACTTCATCTTTACAGCTGTTGTTGCTGTTAATAAACTAAAAATAATAGGCTTATAATTTTATTAAACAATAAATTAAATGAAATTTTTATTGTATTAAAAAAGCAACAAAAAAAATCTGTTTATCAATATTGTGTGTGTGTCGAAATAATTTGTCCGCAGCTGCTCAAAAAAAAAAAAAAAAAAAAAGTCAAAAACCCCACTGTCAGTGTTTTGTAAGGAACAGGCAAATATGTTCAATAGCAGGAGACATTTTAATTGTTTACTAATAAAACAGTTATTTTTTATGTCAGTGTCGGCTAGACAGATGAAGTTGACGACTCGCGATCTTCGCAGCGCTACCACATCTTTAAATCACTATTAGTAGGCTATTATTTAAGTTAACATAAAATACGTAGACCTACACCACAAAAACTAGTTGAGGATAAATTCGTTAAAATTGGGCGATTCCAGTGAATGGACGTGACATTTGCAGTCAAAACTTAAAATAAAAATTCTCAGAAAATGCATTTATTTGAAACGTCTGAAAGGAGTCAAGACATTAGAAAAATATCAGTCTACACATGCGTTTTATATTTAATATGAGGGAAATACACATGTGACGTGACACAAAAAAATCTTTAACTTCTAGGTGGCAAAATATTTTTTAGTAATTCTATAAATTACACTGTGCAAACCAAAATATATATATACCCACCGGATGAATAAAGATCGGCCTCCACAGAAAATTCAATTTTATATTATTTTTATTTTATTTTTCGTGTTTGCATTTCTGTGAAAAAAAATAATAATTTACGGACGTGACAGTTCTCCATTACGCACGGACATGACTGCTCTGAAGCGACTTTAAAAATTGCACAGAGACCTCAAACAGAAAGCACAAAGCCTTTCTTTAAAGTAAATTTCGTTTTTTTATTAATTTTATCTTAATTTTAATCAATGTTTCATCTGGATTTAATAAATAAGAAGTAGTCTAAATATAGTAGAAAATAGATAATCATGACACGGAGGCGCAGGCGAGTGAACTGGACTCTTGTCTCATAAATGAACCGAAACTCAGCGTAAGGTATGCTACTTGCCTCATAGACCTGAGAAATATATAGAAAGCTTGAAATGTCTACTTTTAAACATGCAGAACAATTCAAAATGAAGGAAAACAGACTGCTTTCTCTTTATGAAATGTGCATTTCTCTCTGGCGCGTTCTGAGACGATCGCGACGCATCGTCAACTTCATCTTTGCAGTAGACACAGAAAACACTTGTTTATTAAAAACAATTAAAATGTCTAGCTATATATGACATATTAACAATCATTACTTTTGCCGGTTCTTTGTGACAGCTTTTAGATGCTTTATTCGCAACGCCACCCACATGTTGAACGAGTCACACCGCATCAGCACCAAAAACAAGTTTTTTTTTCAAATCTAAAATAAACAAGTAATAAAAACTCAGTGAGTGTTTTAGCGGAATTTTCTGACGTCATGGGATCACAACACTAAGAGATAGTAAATCTTTTCCTGGATTTTTTTTTGTGTGTTCCCGAGATTAGACCTTCCTTAACATAATGCCGAAAACCCGAAGTCTCTAGGTGGTCTGGTTGAGGAGTAGATAGAAGTGCAAGATTGGTTCGCACCAGTGGCGGAACTAGAGTTTTATACATGGGGTGGCCAGGGGGTGGCCACTGCTACTTGCGGGGGTACACAGTACCAGTGACGTGCGGTCTGGGTAGGCAAACTAGGCACTGCCTACCCTGCCAAAATTCAAAAATAAAATGGTTTATTAAATAATAAACTTGTATTTGTATTTTTACTGTTTATTCTTGTGATTTATATATGCAATATGTGTGTTATTCCAATTATTTAGACGTTATGATGACAAATGTAGCAGTTACGCATAATCAAATAAAAAACAAATCGTAGAATAAGCAGTGCTTTTACTGTCCATTCATTGCAGACGGCAAGCGAAAAACCCATGTTGCGCATGCGCACTTCGATCCTGTATTCTTTAACATGTACGTCAAAAAGCACATCTCTGCTGTGCCTTTGGACGTAAATATGGTATGCCCGTAACATCTCCGTAACATATCAGACATGGACCAATTAAAATCAAGATATTACTGGACATTTGCGCAGCTAACGTGATTAACGTTACACACCACAGATAGCCTACATGCCTAATCCCCGCGGCAAATTCAAAGCCAAAATGACAGCACCAGAGTTAAAAGGTCATCAGAGAGTTAAATGTTTTAAATTGAGAGCCAGAGACTGTGCAAACTGAAGGCCCGTAAAGATGAGTTTTACAAAGCTGTGATCGACGTCTTCATGAGGAAATGGCGGCGGATGAATTTGATGTAGGCTACAAATAATCTACCGATTGGTGAGTCAAAAACTATTTTGGGCTTAATATTGAATTGATAAATATGGTTGAATTAATGCAAGCCATTTGACTTCATATTCAATTGAGCGGTGTGTGATTTTACTTTTACTTTTGGCCGCTGTGCAACAATAAGGATTAATGGTTGCATTCTAATGCTGAAGTGGAGTGGACATAAACTACTGTTACTCGCGGTGTGTGCCTGTGCCGCTCTTGTGTGTGTGCGACGTGCGTGTGTGTGTGTGTGTGTGTGTGTGAGAGAGAGAGAGAGAGAGAGAGAGAGAGAGAGAGAGAGAGAGAGAGAATACACGCGATATACATCCTGATTTGTACATTTCTTGATATGCCGCGCTTGTGCGTAATGTTTACTGGTATTATTAGCCTTTAAACAATAAATCAGGTAATATTTCATAACTCAGTGCCTAGCCTCTTTAAGACATCACCGCACGTCACTGCACAGTACACACACACACACACATACAGTGGAAAAGCTTATGGAAGGAATTGGGTCACTCTGTTTGTGTCTATAAGTGCTGAACATCCAAAATATTTGCAGAAAACAAAGCTGAAGCACCAATGAGATAAGATACCGTAGCATGTGTCTGTTATGAACTGCTGCATTTATTTACAAAAAAACCCTCACATTTACAATTTTTTTTTTTAATTAGATATAGCAGGCATCAAGCAGACATGTACTTGAAAAATTTTAACAATTTTATTGCCCATCAATATAAAATCTTATCCTAGGAAGATTTAATACAACATAATTATTTCATTATAATAATTTATAATTATTCTTTCTAATTATAATTATTTAATTTATTTATTTTTTTTGTGTGTTGATTTTCTGGTGAACTATCCTTTTAATCTGGCAAAATCTTCTCAATTTAAATTCCTGAATTTGGTATGTGATTGACTGCCTGTGTCTGGTAGATGCTCTGAGCTTTTGATGGTTCTGAAGTCTGACCACACTGACTCTGACTAGCCAGTGGTGATGCAAGGGCTGGGGTCTGTTTGCATCTGATCTGCCTGTTAGTCCAGTCATTTTAAGCCAAAATGGGGGTCAACCTTGAACAAATTGCAACAGAAGCAAACTCAACTGATTTTGTATCCTCAATATGTCCTAAGTAAGGAAAAACAAGTCCCGAAGAATCCCATTAGGGGAAAGTTTAGAAAAAGACCCAAATATAGCCTATTCATTCTTTCTCTCACATGAATAGGGTAAAAATTAACCTTTAGATATCACCATGAAAATTACTGAGTTGATTACTTACATCAAGACAAACAAAAAATGTATTACAAGTTTTTTTTTAAATTGTTTGTTAACATGGACAAATGGTGCATAATCTAATTATGTATGTGCTAATTTGCATAAATACCACAACAGATCTAAACATTGGGTATAGCCAGGTGAAAATGTCTTGTTGAATCTTGTTGACATATAACTGTAAAATACTTAATGTTAATGTCTGAATGGAACCCATTTAGGCTACCCATGAGCATTAATACATAGAGGCAGGAAGTACTTTTTAAGAGATTGAGTTTTGGGCTGGGTCTGTGGGACTGTTTCTGGGGGACGAGTCTGAGGGGAGAACAGGAGACAATGGTAAGGAGAATGCAGAAGACAAAAGGTAGGTAAAATAAAAAGTGAATCCCCAGAAACAGTTTTCAAAACTTCCCCTAATGGGATTCTTCTGGACTTTTTTTCCTTACTCAGGACATATTGAGGATACAAAATTATTTGAGTTTGCTTCTGCTGCAATTTGTTAAACCTTTTTTCATAAAATGACTGGACTATGTTTGTGCTTATTAAAAAGAACTCTTATAGCCTATCTCTCTTTCTTTTCATGTTTAATTGACCCTGTTAAAAAATATGCCAAATTTAAAATATGATTCAAATCATATTCATATTCCAATCATCAATTACCAACATTTTTATCATAACTATTCTCCCAGTATAAAAAAAAATGGTGTTTTTGGTAATTTTCACAATTTCATGGCACCCCAGAATATTTTGTTGTATGAATATCTGAACATACCAAAGAACAGACCCTGTGCTTTAAAAAAAAAATCTGTTTTATTCTAGCTTCATGCGTCTTTTTTATCAACACTTGAATGTTGGCAAGTTTCATAAAAGCAACATGATCAAAAAGCTGAGAAAATCGCATTTTTATCAAAGACTACATCTAGATCAGATTTAATTTAATGATGATCAAAACACAGTAGATCGAGTCCATCAGCACCCTACACCCATAAAGCTTCACAGTCCTAGTGATCGCATTATGATATCGCTTGTTTCTGCTCTTCTTTGCCTCCGTTTTGATCTCCTATCCTCACATTAGCTAGAACATTTGTATACTGTAACGTACACACGGCAATGTAGCCTACTGTATGCGTGTATTAGGCCGAATATATTCGGAGCAAACCCCCCCTGATGCTAAACCTTAAAAACTTACTTCAAATATGATGTTTTCTTATTCGGTGAAGTTCGGGATCTTGCAACTATCTCTCGTGCTCTGCTCGTCCGTTTGAAAACACGCGCGCGCCGCGCTGCCGGCGAACGTAATTATTATTTTTTTAAATCAGCGTCAGCAACTGCCAGTAGCAAATAAAATTTTGGGGTGGCACCCGGGGTGGCCAATCGCATGTCAGGGGTGTCCAGTGCCACCCCGGACCCCCCTCTGGCTCCGCCACTGGTTCGCACAGACAGAACAGAAATCATGAGTTAACAATCGCAATTTTGTCCGGTGGAAAATTGCGCTAAAAATCGTGATACGAACCGAATCGTAGGTTTGGTCTGTCGTTGTAGCCAGATGAGAAAGCAAGAGTTTATGGTTTAAAAAACAAACAAAGGCTATCTGAACATCTTTGCCAAGCGCAAACCAGTACAGAATTAGGCTAATCAATAAATTATCGGGGAGGGTCATGCCTTTTTTCACAATCATTTTGGAGGGTCATAGAAAAAAAATATTGCTGGCGAAGGGAGGGTCATGTCTTTTTTGACAACAGATCTCAAAACTCCTCCGGTGGCCCCTTAAATAAATAACGAACAGTCCCTAAGATAAATTAAATCAATATTTTTTCCTACATATTTGTTGTCGGCTTTATTTTACAATAATGACTTGTTGACTGTATCACTTACATGAGGGGAAAGCTGAAATAAATGTAATATTAAAGCCACTGTAGCTATTTTAGGAAATAGCCTAGTACTCATAAATAATATTCTCCCACCTCCCATATGAGTGGTTTCATTTACCATACTGTGTAAGTTACATTACTTTTTGTGTTGCTTGGTTTTAATCAGTAGCAATAAAGACAGTAATAAAAAGGCTGTATCAATATCAGCTGCTGCTGGCTATTGAAATGATTGCTCCCTCGAGAATAATATTGTATAATGAGCACACACCAGGTCTGAAGACACTAATTGCTTCATTATGTTTTTATTTGGTGCATGACATCGATATGGAGGTTTAATAGAGGTCTATTTCATTAAGTGTTACAAATATCACATACTATAGGTCTACCTCTGTTGACCAAACATATGATGAATGTATCTTTGGCCTTATTTCACTGCCATGACTGACTTCAAAGCTGTTAGGTAAATTTGATAGCAGTAAGACAAATCTTTTTGACTATTATTACGGTGTTACTGTACTGCTAGCTGTCACTGAAAAATCAACATCTGAATTTGACAAATAGCCTACATGTCTTAAATGTACTATTATCTCTAAACAATCCCGTAAGAAAATGTAGTCAAATTGGTAAGATCAGTAAAATGAAATAGTCTATTTTATCTGTGACAGTTAAAGTCTATTTTCTAAGACATTATATGCAGGTAATTATATAGGTAATTTATGTTTTTTTCCTGTGGATAGTCTTAAAAAAAAAAAAAAAAAAAAACCCATAGTTTAACTCATTACTATGCAAGAACTTGTACATCTAGAGTTTACTGACCATGACTGTGTGATACTTCAATCTCATCCATTCTCTTCCAGTCTGTTCAGCCAAATGTGCTGCTCTCTATAAAAGAAAATAATTATTTCCTGATTTCCTGATGGACTGTGACATATTTCATCTGTCCTCTTATCTAAATGTTGTTTTCTCTGTACATTGTCAGCGCAATCCTGGGTCAGTTCTGATCAGGCTGTTTACAACCTCTTTTACTGTCATATCCAAAGTACAAACTAAGACCAAGCCTTGTTACTGAACATTTATTATTGAACATTTATGCTGTTTAAGAACTAAGAATATGTTCTATTACCACTTTTGTAATTCCCTTTGTTCTCCCCTTTCTAATGACAACGCATTATGAAAATAAATAAATAAATAAATAAAATAGATAAAACTTTTACTATTTCACGACAAACTCCTAGAGGAACTTGCATGACAACTGGTCCTGGTCTGCTAAATTTGCTACTATAAAGATATGTGTGTGTGAATTATTTGGTTGTTTAGCCTACATACTGAACCATTTTTTTTTTTGCAGGTAGGCCTACAATATGGACACAGAACATCATGACTTTAATTTGTGAGGACACAACAGACAAAAACATTTCCAACAATCCTGAGAAGATGCCGTGGTTAGAGTACCGTGGAGGCATACCTGACTATTCCTGTGTTTGTGTAAGCCACATGTTTGGTTATATAATCAAATGTTAGAAAAAATTTTGTTTGGTCTAAGCTTCATTGCTCCTCGTGTCTTTTAAATGACAGATCAAATATGCGATTAGAAATGTAAAAGACAATGTGGTAATATTTCCTCTATTTCCTCACATCTGGGTCAAAATTGAGACTCCCAAGAGCTTCAAAGATTTTCACCAGCAGTATCTGGAACATTTAGACTAACAGCACATCAGAGTATGTGTTACATTTTTTTTGGACATTGGTTTGTTATTCCTAAAGTTCAGGCTTCTGCCTCATCGATCCTAATGTGACACAAAAGGTAGCTGTAAGGTGTAAGAGAAGTATCCATTCTTACCTTGTGTTTTAGCTGGCAGTTTATCTTGGTTTGATCACATCCGAGAGGGGGCAGTACAACATCCTTTTCCTGACACATGAGGACATGGTCATGGTAATCACAGCCTCAACATATTTGCATAATGCTCTTTAATACAGATTGTTTAAGATTTCTTTTGATACTGATGCATTTGGCTCCACGTTCAGGACAGCAGTGGAGAAAATCGGCATGTTCTTGGGAAAAAATCTGGATGATTATCCTATCGCACATATTGTGGAGATGGTCACTTTTAAAAACATGAAGCAAGACCCAAAGGCAAACTATGAATTCATCCCACAAGGTATATTACTTAAGCCTCAATTCATGCACAAAGGTCAATGTTCAAATGTGTAGACAAGCTGTATCCTTCACTTATTCTGTTATATTTGTTTTGCGGTTGCTGGTACTGCTGGAGATTGGAAGAACACATTCACTGAGGCACAAAAGGAGATGTGTGACCAGATCTTCAAAGAAAGGATGGAAAACTTGTAACTAGTCTCACAAGAAACAGAACAATAGTTTTTTTTTTCTCCCAGTGGAAATCAAACACTATTTAATGGTACAAACAAACCATCGGGGTTACTGAAGAGCCCCATTGGCTATGCACCCCAAAGTGTTTTATTTTTTAAAGAAGTTAATACTTTTATTTAGCAAGGACACATTAAATAGATTTAAAATGACAGCAAACTCTAAAGGGTAAATATTAGTATTTTTGATTTATATGTACTGTTGTGTGTTCTTATTTCTTTTATTTGTCTTGTTTTATATTGTGGTGTGTATTTTATGTTTGTCTACTATGCTGCATCCAAAATGCCCGAAAGTGAGCTTAATAAAGTTAAACCTTGAACATTTAGATTTCAAATAAATGCTGTTCTTTCAAACTTTCTATTCATCAAAGAATACTGGAAAAATGCATCACAATTTTCACAAAAATATCAAGCAGTTTTCAACACCGATAATAAGAATTTTTTCTTGAGCAGCAAATCATCATATTAGAATGCTTTCTGAAGGATCACGTGACACACTGAAGACTGGAGTAATGATGCTGAAAATTCAGCTTTGCATCACATGAATAAATTACATTTTAAAATATATTAAAATACTAACAGTTAAATTGTAACAATATTTCACAATATTACTGTTTTTTTCTTTCAAGAAAACTTAAGTATATGCCTTTACTATTTATTATACCCCCTCACAGACACTTCAAGGTATGTTTATTCCCTGGGAATCAAGCCCATGGCCTCGGCATTCCTAACACCATGTTTTAACAAATAAGATTGTTCAGAATCAATTCTTATAAGAAAGGTCATTTGTATTGCCCTCAAGCTCCAGAACCTAATCTATAATAATAATTAAACTTGCAAAGGCATCCCAGCCTGAGCGTGCTCATTTTTAAACAGACAGAGACATCACCACAGCACATGAATAATCAACTATCTTTATTCAGCTCTTACAGCATTGAAACATAATGCTAGCAGCTGTGGTAGTTGATGACGCCTTAATTGTCTTCATCTGTTGGAAGAAATTAAAAAAAATATAAGAAACAAAGGTAACCGGATAAAAAGTTAAACATATTGAAGTGACAAACAATCAGCTATCCTCACCCTCTTCATCTTCTTCCTCGTCCTCATCCTCCTCCTCTTCGTCTTCATCTGAGCTGAAGGTTCCATCAGGCAGGCTGTACACCCTAATTACTTGCTGTTAAGGAACACACACACACACCAAAAAAAAAAAAAAAAAGAGTTATGGATATGGCAGAAAAATACTTTGAAGTTGCCAAGGCGATTCCTACTGGCACAGCATTACAGCTAAAATTAGCACCATGCAGGTGTGTAAAACAGTACATTTCATTTCTACTCAAGATACGTTTATAATAAAGAACGTTTGATAGACATTTGGAGCTTCTTGCTGTGCTTCACTGTGTCAAATATCTCAATTCTACAATGCAACATCTTTCACTTTACCTTATTCGGGTCTTTCAGGATGAGGTATTTGCCCTCCTCCAGCTTGCGACAGATGTCGATCACACAGCGCAGGATGCCCCAAGCATTCTCCATGCTTAGGTTAATTTGGCTGGCAAACTCGTTGGGCTTGAACTGCTGTGTGCCAAGGACGACATGCCTAGACGAGTCCTTGACATGATAACGGGAGACGTACCTAAAGAGAAAAGAACATGTAGTGAGAAATCAGACAGGACAAAAACCAAAATAACAAATAATGTAGAGACGGTGGTATTGTACTCACCCTAATTTGAGGTACTCAGATCCCGCAAGAATAGCACAGCACGTCCAACGGGCCAATTTGTAGCTGTTGTTCTTCAGCTCTGTGGCCAGAACCGCTCCCCTCTGGGAATCCAGTTTCTGTCTCCAGTCCACTCCATTGCAGTACTGTACAGAGCAAAGAATTATATCACCTGTACCTCTGAAATGGCCAAATGCAATTATCCATCTCTCTTTTTGTATCTTACTCGGGAGTCCCACTCATTCAGGGTCTTGACATTGATGAAAGAGACTTCTCCGTTTGCTCCGGTCATCACTCCATCATGCTCACAGCGGACCATGAGGTCAATGTCATCCCCCAGCTTCCACCTCCGGTACCTAAGAATCAGTCAGGTAAGGTCACCATTTTGAATTCAGCATAATAGTTAGTAATGTCCCTTATAATAAATGTATTCTTCATTCTTAGGTTTTGTTCAAACAGCACTCAAATATGATTTGGTTTTTAAATAAAAATTTTAGACTCAAACACCATGTAAATTCTGCATCAAAAAAAAGAGTGAACGAGTCAATTTTAGGAGAACAATTCAATGTTACTGATCAGAATGAAATACATTTCCAATCAAATCTGATTTAAATCCACATATGGAAATAAGAAAAAGAAGAAAAAAAGACAAGAAAATAAAAAATAGGAAAAGAGTTTTGCTGCCTCACCTGTCTGAACAAAGATTTAATTAGTAAAAAAAAAATAAAAAAAAAAAGTTATAATATATACATACACACACACACTTATTTTATTTGCAGAGGTCTGCACATACCTGTAGGCAACAGATGCCACCTCACTCTTCTCCATGTCCTCCTCAACAAATGGGTTAGAATTGGGGAACTTGTATCTCTCTCCTCCCTGACACCAAATCAACAAAAATGCATTAATACAAATAATATCTTTGTCTGAAACAGAATATGGATGTTAATGTATCATGTTAATGGCTGGTTTACTGTGGAAAAACACAAGCATACCATTCTAAGACACTGCTGGCTGAAGTTGTGGTTGATGTAGGTGGCCTCCATAGCCAGGTTTCGGGGGGAATTGAGGGAACTGCCCTCGTCCTGAGGCGGCTCATTCGCAGTCTCACTCACAGTAAGCAGGTCTACAAGGGAGAATGAGTTTAAGCTTTAAAACTTCACATTTATTACTTTATGCAACAAAAACACAAATAACTGGTATATCAGGGCTTAACGGTTATGATTTTTTCCTAAGTAGTTAGAAGTTTTTAGGCCAATATTTTCAATGGCCCAACTGAAAAAAAAAAAATTGCCATTTATAAAAATGTTACACCTTCCAAAATGTTAAATAATGAACGTGTGAAAGTTATAGGCTATATGACATGTTATAGCCAGGTATGACGGCGCTACTGCAACACGTCGCCGCAGATGAGCAGAATCTCTTCAGCAAGCCAATGCACAAACTAACGTAAATTAAACAAAGTTTGGTGTCACCGACGCTCAAAACACAATCATCTTCATTAAAAGTAGTGAGACTAAATGATCTTACCAGTGCTGATGCTGCTCTCTCTCCTATTGCTGTCTTTGTTCTTGAAATTAGCTGATGATAAATAAAATGCAGCTCATATCTGTTGCTTTCGTTGACGTGAACTGAGGAATTGAGGATCGAACTTATATTCGTTTTGCGGAGACACATTTATGTGGCCATGTGTAAATGGAACCGTTTTAACATATCAGATAGCTACCTGATCAGTAAAAACGCATAGAGTGACCAGGTGCAAACAGGCCCTTAGCATACTGGATACGTGCAGCTCTTAAAGTGACAGCAGCCGACTAAACCTGCTGCCATCTGTCGTTAATAAAAACAACAAAAGAGAAAGTTTCACTTCTCTTGACTGAATTACTTTTGTAACTAAGAGTGCACATTTAATTTTTCACTGAAGACTATGCACTGTTTTTGTCTAATATATATATATATATATATATATATATATATATTTGATTAATATACTATATTATACAATGTATGTATTTCTGATTTCTAGTGCTTGAAGTTTTTCAGGTAGGCCTATTTGTAAATTTGTTTTCCTACTGCTGGTAATGAGTTTCTTTGGTATTATTGTATCACCATTTACTTGTCTTCAGTAAGCTTGAGAGTTTATTACTTAGACTAGTATTAGTTTTATTTGTGATATTCAAAATGATGACAAGAATTATGAAATGTCAAGGTTATCAAAAATGTATCTCAAAAATATTACTAAAAGCAAATATAACTACATTGTGATACATATCATTATCGTGAAATAAAATCACTCATTTTGTGATATAAGATTTTGATCATATCTCCCACCCCTAGCAAAGACTATAAAAAAACAGTTGCAATTTCAACAAAACCTCATCGTTGTTAACGTCGCAGCTTGACGTTTTTAATTTGGTGACAAATTTAATTCTCCAGAATTTGCAACAACAGTGCTCAACAACTAGCAAGGCATAAAAAGTAAATTAATGAAAATGAATGCAATACTAGCTGGCACTCTCACACTGACCCTGGGGCAATCTTTATTGTTGAGCCCTGCATATCAAGACAAGTGCAAATTTATAATAATCCCTAGACTTAAACCAGAATATGGCCAGCATCAAGACACTACGGCCTTTTGACAGCCATTCAAATGAGCAGCACTCAACTGAAGCACACGCTTACCAAAATCAGAGTTGTCTCTCTTGTCAAAAAAGAGCTTGTTGCCCACACGTTGAACGATAATATCCCAGGAGTTGACCGAGCGTGTGCAGCACATCAGAGTTGCCAGGATGGCATCGGTGGCAAACACATTGCCTTGGGTCTTTGCCAGCTGTGGAGAAAAAGCTCAATTAGCAATACCATTTATACTAGAAAAGACAGACACATCAATAAAGTGGTCAGACACCAGCAGCAATGACAAACGAAAGTGGGCGAGGGTAAGTGTGCTTCAGAGTACCTTGCGGATCACAGGGTCATCAGTGGTGGTAACGGTGTGAAAGATCCTCTTGATGCTCTTGAGTGGTTTCTCATTGCGTGTGGTGATGCGATCGAAAGCCTTGTCGTAGTACTCAAGAGCTCCACAGCACTCACTGAGAAAGAGAAGAAGGAGAATGAAGCAGCAACAAACTCATGTGAAATCTCGATGACATGAGTGATGTCAGAATGCTCACACGTCGATAGGGTCGGCCACATCCATGTATCTCATCTTCATGAGCCTGGGAAAGTCCATCTCTTCCTTCACCTCCCAGTCACTGCGCACCTCCACCGAGGAGTCCCTGGGCTTGAGCTGGGCCTGAGGTGACGGTAGATGTTTAACGATATTCGGGCAATTGAGAAATAGAAGAGTGAAAAGAACTGATACATTCATACCAAGTTGATATTAAAACTCAATACTAGAACTGTCCATCTTGGTGGGGTCTTAAATGCAAATACAGTCAGTTTGTTTTTAAGTCATGCTGAAATAGATGTAGTGACAGATGTTTTCCTCCGTATTGTGACGTGAGAAACTGATTATATTAAAAAAAAAATGTAGGGGACTTGTTTCTATCTATCGGTTGATGATTGGATTTTGAGATGTGGACATTGCGCAAAAATTTATGAGCTTGAAGTCAATTGTGGAGAGGCAGAGTTTAAGCAGACTAAATGATTGGAGAAGTACAGTATACATTACAAGAGGAGTCTGTCATTTCGAGTTATGACATTTTGATTAAACATTAAAAGGTAGGGCTGCACGATAAAACAATACCGATAATTATCGCGATATAATTTTCCTCAATTTCAATAAAAGTTTGATAAGTGTTTAATATAATGTTAGAACAATGCACATGCGTGTTGCAGTCTGTCGCACTGGTTCCAATGCCAATTTGCCTACCTGATAAGCGCTGCCATTTCTGTTGCATGAGAGAAACATTAAAATGGCAAACGCACCAAAAGTGAAAAAAAAAAAAAAACAGAGCTGCTTGTTTGAACTACATCAGACGAACCATTTATCAGCTCTGCACAAAACTCACCACAGCATTTTAGAGCAAATGAGTAAAGCAAAAAGAGTTCTGCAGAGTTCTCCCATACAAACCACAAATTTAAATGCCTCGTGATTTAAACTAGTTTAAATCCAGATTAAACAGCACTGACATTCTCAACAACACTGACATGGAAAACATTGTGCCGCAATGATACAGTCAGAAGGCTTTTCAATCCACAAATCACCAACATTTAACATGTATTTACTGTAGTAACACAAACTGTAACCACTAGAAATGCGATATATTCATATTAAGTTTTATTATATTATTAATGACATTAATGTATTAAAGGAGTAATTGAATATAATTACAGAAAAATTTTCTATAGCAGTTTTTGTGCATTTGCATTATACTGAATTGTTAATTTTTTTAAAGATGTTACTGTTTTTGTAAATTAAGTAAGGGTTAATGCCCGACAAGGTGTCCATTATCAGGTTTTAATGGACGACGGCGAGGCGCGGAGGACGGTTGCCTCCGCCGAAGTCCATTAATACCTGACAATGGACACCTCGAAGGGCATTAACCCGCTTATACCATGGTTACTTACGAAAGAAAGAAATATTTAATCAATTAATAATACTTTAATGTGTTTTAGAGTAAAAATCGTGAGGGTTTTTATTTATTAAGTCGAGCGCACTATTTAATATCTCCCGTATACAGGCGTTGCCAAGCAACGTGGCCACAGCGACCCGACCGCAGCAGTTGATCAGTGAGTTTGAGCCAGCGCAATCATTTAGAACTGTCATCAGGCAAATTGACGGGACGCCTTTCCTAGGTGTCCATTATCACTTTTTAATGGACACCCTGCAGCCAATCAGAATCGAGTATTCACCCAGACCATGGTATAACATAAATTTACATCTGTAAACTACTCAAGCTACTGTCAAATGTGTATTTCTAAGAGACAAAACATCTAATATTAATTTGTGAAATGTTCACCTGTTTTGCTAGCGTTTGTCATGTTCTGATCATAAACAGTAGTCAGAGGATAAAACCACAATTAACGGTCTGGTTTCTACAACTTTTACTCAGGAGCAAAAATCTGACTTTGAACTGAAAACAAATAAAGATTTGACATCTATCGTGATTATTGTGTGATAATTTGTTGGCCATTCTACGAGGTCAAAAAGTAAGGAATATACATGGCTAAATCGTTCACAATAAGACCAATAACATGCATAAAAAAAGAAAAGAAATTCCATTTCATGTCAACTTTAAGTAAATGTAAAAAGACATGGATAAGAAATTTCACTGAGGGTATTAATAAAAAGAAAAACAACTCCTGAAATAAAAGATCATGCTAAAACATGATGGTAGTAATTATGGTAACTGAGTGCAAAAAAATTGAGACAGAAATAAAACAAAACTAAAGTGGAGGTGAAATGCTGTGTGGCTGGAGATTCAAAGAAAAGATGAGACGAGATGAAAAGGATGCATTTGATACCTGAGACTTCTGATCCCACTTTTGCCGAACACCAAATTGCTTCTGAAATTTCTTCTGCAAGCGCATACGGTCCCTATTCAGAGAAAGATCAGGCTGAGTGTGTGTTGACTAGTTTATTTGTGTGGTTTTCCTACTGGGTAAGCAGAACTCACCTTTCTTTTTGCTTGGCACTCTTAGGCAGGGTCTGCATGTTGAACTGAGTAAGGGTCCTGCGATCTTTGTCTCTCCGAAGATTCCTCTGTAGAACAGAAGCACAGAATAACAAAGACTTAGAAAAGAGAGAGCCATAGGGGATTGGAGAGAGGTTGGTGTAAGAGAGAAAAAGCTTTAATGTTTAGAAAGCAGCTCTACCTGAGCGAATCGCATACGGTTTCGCTGATAGGCGGTCTTCTGAGTCTTGGCAGTATCCACCAACTGGAAGCTTGTTTCATCCTCCTCATGGAAATAAGCATACTGACTGCCGCCTCCAAACTGAGATGAGTATTTATCTACACAGAACAGAAGAACAACAATTTTGACTGATAAGTGACTTAAGCAAAAAATAATTTTTACAGTGGGTGAATAAAAATGAATGAGCAAACACTCACTTGTGTATCTCTTATCCTGGTAAGTTGCACCAGTCCAGTCAGCCACCTACATACAAAAATAATTGCAATTAACTTTTAGGGAATAAAATTAGTTTTGATAAATACAATTATGATAGTGCACATTTCAGAACATAATGTAATAAGGTTGGCCAGTGAATATTAACACGAATTTACCTTTCCCAGTCGGTCTCCTTTACTAAAAGGCTGGTAGGGCATGTCTTTAAACTTCTCAGGAACAGCACAAGGACCCCATCCTGACGGATTGTCCTGGATAACAGGTGCATGAAACTTTGCCATTGCCTAAAAAAAAAAAAGTATATCCATAACATAAGACACCATTTAAGTACATTTCTATATACCAAATATTATCCATTTTCTCTCTAATATTTGAGCACTGCCTTTACACTAGAAATTACCAACATATCAAGCACTAAAGGAATAATTTATGCAAGTAACATTTTGTATTATTGCATAAATATGTCACATTTATTAACAACAATGATGATGATTATAAATAATACTAACAAAGGATGGACAATACAGTCTACTTTTTAGCAATAACCAAAAAAAAAAGAAAGAAAAATGTCGGCGATGCCGGTTCCGGACACATGACCTTAAAAGTCTCCTTCTCATTGGTCGGTGAGTGTTCTTTAGACAGACGAAAAAGAAAAATAGAAATACACTACGAAAATAATCGTATTTTTCAAAATCCTGCGTGGAAGGTTCATAATGGAACTATTAATTCGTGTTTTGTCGCGAAAAATAGCTTCGAATGTTCAAATCTATGATCACTGCCACGGCGCGCAGTTGCATCTCCACGGCCGTAGCGCGCGACATCCTCCAGCATTTTACAAGCGGCCATGATGAAAAGCCTCCCCGCTGACCAAGTCATACACATGTACTCATCCCTCTCCATTTTGACGCAGTTTATTTTTGTAAAAAGCAGATGCTATTAATCTACGAAGATCAGTGACACGGTGTGAACAATGGGGTCTGAACGATAAATAGTAGCGAGGAAGGATTGAGCGAGTAAAAGCAGTTGAGCTGATGGATTTAGCAGTAGCGCACATGCTATGCGAACATGCTTAACTGATCAGTCATTTGCCGCAGCTTAAGTTTTCCGTTCCTGACTGAAACAATTAAGCGTCTGAGATAATTTCACGCAAAACCTACCTTTACTGGAGTACGAATTCGTATTGATTCAAGGATGCACGACTACTCCTAAAAGTGGTGACTCGGTGAGAGCCCGTGCCGTAAAGGAACGCGTCACTCCAATTTTACGACATAAACAAAATAAAAGTCCGCCTGGTTTGCGGATGTGGCCGAAATAAAAGCTCACTCACACACTGAGCAGGGTGATATGAAGAAGAACAATGATTTAGACTTAGCTTTCACAGTACGTTTTAATTAAAATGGTTTATATTTTCATGTTGTGCGAATGTAAAAACATTAGCCCGAAAGCACAAATCAGTTCACAATTGAAATGACTGTTCATCACCATCTTTTTTATATAATGTTTAATGGCTTGTTGTATTGCACAAAATTTCTGGAGATAATGTCAAGGCATAAATGGGAGGCTTCTGACATTTTCTAAGCAGTGTATTTTGTATTTTGTGTAAAATGTCAGTAGTAAATGTCTCATATATATATATATATATATATATATATATATATATATATATATATATATATATATATATATATATATATATATATATATATATATATATATATATATATATAGCCTATATATTAATTCAGGACCAAAATACACTGCTTAGCCATCAATGGGAGGCTACTAACATTTTCTGAGACATATATTCAATACCTTTCTCCAGAAATGTTGTACAATACAACAAGCAATACAATATACACACACACACAAATAAATGCAAAAGCAAAAAAGTACATCTACATCTTGAAAGTACATCTACACCACATATTCATTTGCAGTGTGTTTGCACTCTTGTTTATCTTTTTTGTGCTCTCTCACTTCAAGAGACTTAATCACTTTTCTCACTTTATTAAGTTTATCCTGCTTTTTATGTAAAATTTGTCATCCTGACTACTAGGCCCATTGCATCAGAAACACTTCCTTCCCTCTATAAACACAGTGATATAAAAGCTAAATACCAGGCTGAGTTTGCATCTCAGACTGTGCCAAGAGCTCTAGTAGTGTGAAAAAATTCATGCATTTATTCATAGAGAAGAAACTCTGATCCAGAATAAGCAAACACACGCATGAGAGCGATGTTGAGAGCTCTGTTGAGTACACTATTCAGCGGATGGAGCCAGAATCAGGATTGCTGGCTGTCTGACACAAGCACACAAAGATCCCATGGGACATGCTGACATTTCAATATAAATTGCGCTGTCTCTCTGTTCATTCAACATAAAACTAATGAAGGCATTCATGTACAGAACTTGTCAGAGTTATAGATTGGTACTGTGTGAGTTGACAGCTTTGAAGGGACACTTGCTGAGACATTCTGTATTAATTCCATTGAGGAAACAGACTACTGAACGATAGGAGACTACAGATTTAGACTGATGTGATCAACTCATTAAACTATGAGAATTAGCCTTTTGATCATCACTATAGGCACAGAAACAGTTTCTCTTTCCTGTAAGTACTGCTTTTCCACTGGGTTTAGTTAGATTTGGACCTCACTAATTCAGTTCCTTCCCTCATTAACCCAGATCGACCGGTGACGTGTTCTGGGGCTCCCTGATGCCGTCCCCCCCCCCGGCTTCCTGTACACATCTCAAAGAGCACCTGCTGAGTGTCGTCTCTCACGTCATCAAACTATTTTAGTGGTTCTCTCTACTGGTATTTTTACATCTGTTCTGTTTTATGTGGCTCGATAGAAATAAGGCATATTTACGCGCTTGGCCTCATTAGGAGGGATTGGGAGTCCATTTGATGTTTTAGGGAGCTAGTGCAGGCAGTGCTAATGAAAGGAATTGCTCTCTGGACTGAGCACCACTTTATTTAAGTTGTGTGATGTTAGATATTGATATGTGAAACTGAAACTTAATTTTTCATTCCCTTATAACTGTACATCAGGGTCTGTAGTCACACGAGGAAAGCTATTACAACCTGTAGCAAAAACATTTGTGAGTGTTACTTTAATACTGAGTGAGTGGGAACTGGGAAAGAATGTCAATGTTCATGTTTTCATATTCTCTTTTATGTGCCAGCTTATGCCACACATGTGAAGCTCTTTGAAATTTTGAGAACTATAGATTTTGGCAAGTGCATCTTAATGTGACTTGCTGTGATTTGTTACTCATTTAGCAATGACAATTTTGTCAGCAGCATGGCAACAGTATAGCTTTGAGAAAAAAAACAGCCAATAAATTCTCAAACTAACTGTTGTATAAAAGATGAAACCTTTGACATTTGTATTTCTATAACGTTACAATCTAAACAAACCAGTGAAAACCGTATTATTTGTACTCTGACTTCTTTTTCACTTCATTGTCAGTACAATTATAAAGTGAAGTCTGCTGTATGGCCTTCAAATACGAACAAACGTTTGAATGTGATTTTGGAAAGAGCAAGAGTACATGATGAAACCACGATTTGATAGCAAACGCCTTTTAGAATAGTGACCATTCTAAGAGTGTCAATGGACTACTTGCACGACTATTTCAGCGTTCTAGAACATATCGGATGTTTCCGGTTAGAGCGTTCAGCGCACCTACATATATGAAAATGCAGATTATCACTATGTTTTATGGCTGCCAATTGATTACAACAATGAATAATGATCTCTGTATTAATTATCTTGAGCCTGCTGAAATGTTCCTATAAATATATTTTCTTTCCAACTGCATTCTGAATAATAAATAGCTAAATATATTTATCCACTAAGCTGCAGCAGTCCTGGGGGAGAGCGGGGCACAACCTAACACATTTTGGTTTTGGCTCAATTATTAAAAAATAATTCAAGTTAGATTAATCTTTTTTTTTTTGTTACACAAGCAACATACACATCTCTGCTACAAATAAACACTTAAAGTTTTTTCTAGGACCTACCATTTTCGTACAGTTGCACTGAAAGTGACAGAAGTGCAAATGTTACAACTTACCCCATATGCGGGGTTAGTTGTAACACTTGTGTGTAACACACATAATTCAGTACTATTTTATCTGTATAGTTTGATATTGTTTGTGCATCTGTATAGATAGATATCCATACATCCATCCCTCATCCAATCATCCTTCAATATCATGGATAGAGATATAGGAAAGGACTGCACAGTTTTGCAATAAATAAAATCATCAAATATTATAATTGCAATTTAATTATATTTGTGTATGGCAGCTGCATGCAAAATTATTATTATTAATAATAGTAATAATAATAATAATAGAAACGAGCTCAAAATAAAAAAGGGCTATATTTTTAATAAATAAACAAGTGATCAATGCATAGTAAACAAATGTGTAAAAAAATCATACTTTGATATTTAAATTCCAACATTGTTTGTGAAAGTCCAACAAAGTTAAATGGCAAAGTAAATATGTAAATAAATACTCAAACCTGAAACGTTGTGTGGCTCCCTAGTTTTCATTTCATTATCGTTGTAAACTTGGCGGCTTATATGCTGCTGATATGTTCCAAAATGGTGCTACATTTCAGCCAACATAGTGATTACGGTAATATAAAGCTAGATTTGGTGACGTTACGTACACCCAACTCAGAAACCGAAAAAAACGTATGATGAAAAAATTTACTTGCATGGTTTCAAAACACTCTTTGTCCAGAATCTTCACGAAATCTTATCAAAACTTTCCACAAATCGGCGGGAGACCGTGTTCTGGCAGCGAGAGAAAATAAACGGAAACACAACCTGCTTGACCCTGACTAATGTAAAAGGTCCGTGTTACATTTAACCCTGCGTTAGGTTGTGCCCCGCGCTCCCCATATGCTCGTCTTCTCATTAACAGTTTTTTTTTCTCTTTCTGACATTTCATACCTGTTGGGTTTACATTTTTAAATGAAATTGACTGATAAAAGGATTGCTTGTGTGCGCTGGTGTTTATTCCAGTCTTTTAAAATAGTTGAATGAATGCTCGCGAGGTGCCTATAACGATGTTAAATAGGTTAGGCTATTTAATCAATAATGTAGCCTAGCCTACACAGCATAGAGGAGAATGACAATCAACTACTTTGAATATTATGCCATTTTAGGCATAAACATAGTGATAAGAGTGACATTGAAAAAAGACACAAAATGGTTAAAAAAATGTAATCCAAATAAATACATGTTCGTGGTTTATGCTGATGATATTCATCTGTTCTCATACACTTCGGCGTCACAGTCAGGTCACTAGTTTAGACGAACACTGATACTCTGTGGTGAAATAATGGCGTATTTGTAACACACGCTGCTTTCTTAGATCGGCTTGGGTTGGATTAAAACTTCATGTTCCGATGTGTTTGGAAAATTCTGCACACAGTAAACATCAGAATATCCCTTCTCCTGTCAATAAAAATTGCCAAATTTTTAAATCTTATTGTGGACACTCATTTTAGGTGGCATTTGTTCAACTCATTGACCACAGTACATTGAAAGTAAACATAACCGGACATAAGTGAGACGTACTATTTCCAAACGGAAGTGCGTCACGAAGCTCAGTGCAAGTTGTCCATTATAAGAGACCTTGCTCACCAGACAATTTCAACTGAATGTGACTGAATACTGACAACTTTTCTGGACAATATTGCAATAAATCAGACACGACATTGCAAAATAAGACAAATCTTGGTTCACAAGATCAAAAAGTTTAATCGTAACTATCTAAAATAGGAGGTTTTTGACCTGTCTAGGTATTTAAACGAAGTCCATCTCCATTAGACATACATGTCATATCCCATATTAAGAGCATACTATAACATAATAAAAACTGTTGACATGGAATCTGTTTTATCTGTTTTTATAGAGATAAATCAAAGCTGACGGCTGGTGAGGTGTGAGATCAGAGATTTGACCGACGAAGTCATCACTGTCCACAGTTGGCTGCAGGGGGATAATAGGTGCAAAGAACCAATCAGACATCAACTGATTAAGAGTAATGGAAGTGTCTTGAGCAGAGCCAGTGAGGAAAGGTCAACACAGGCACACAAACATTTACAAACCAGAATTAAAGTGTTTCCTCCTCTGGGTGTGTGTTTCAGGTATTCCCTGTATTGTGGGGACAAAATGTCACCACAAGGATAGTAACACCAGAAATGTTTGACATTGTGGGGACATTTTTTGGTCCCCATGAGGTAAACAGCTTATAAATCAGGGTTCCTTAAATCCGGCCCTGGAAGGCCATTGCCCTGCAGAGTTTAGCTCAAACTCTGATCAAACCTGTGATTTTCTAGTGATCCTGAAGATCTTGATTAGCTTGATCAGGGTTGGATCTAAACTCAGGGCAGTGTCCAATGTACTATAAGTCCCGCCTCCTAAGTAAAGAGCCAATCGATAATTGGTAAAGTTATTGGTCACTTAGAAGCTCCGGTTGCTATAGAAACAGTCACACAAAATTATTATTTTACATTTTTTTTTTTGGTCATGATTTGAGTGTTTAGAAACAAACTTTATGATACAGTTTTTTCAGATTTCATTGATAATTTCAAATATGAAATTTAATCATAAGCATGGAGAACAGCTTTGAAATGTAATGTTATTAGAAGTAAATTCCTAGTGAACTACACAGTAATTCACATACTCAGAATTAGGAACATGTGTTTTCTTTATAAATCAATATTTTTAAACAATGTAAGTTTATAAGACAGTAGGCTGTGTAAAACAATGTGAAAATTTATTTAATAGACTACTCAATTAAAAGAGTAAACACAACTACAAGCCAAGTACTTTATTTTACATTTAAGTAGGCCTATAGACTTCTCTGTCAGTATAAGTGAAGAATACTTAAGTGTAATTTAAAGTACATTTCTGATAACATAAAAAGTAGACTGAAATTATACTTTCTCATTTTTAGTTTAAAAGAAGTAATCTTTAATTGTTTTGCACAGCCCCAGCCTTTAAACGTGTGATGGCCATGCAAAAAATAGGGTTGTATGGTTTCAAAATTTGTCGTGGGTGTATGGGATGGCCTAGATGACCTTGAGATTTCCTGGCATGAAATTTTGTCCCAGTCCGGCTCTGCATATCATCACTTTCTTCTTTCCATCTTTCACTTTCTCAACTACTTTGGTTCTCCAACCACCCACTTAATATATTGCCACATGAAACTTTCTTTCTCCTTGTCTTTAGCTGGAAGCCTTTTGGTCTCTAAGCAACATGACTCACGTCCGCTGAGACTTGAGTGAAGTTGTCTAGTTGCAAAGTGTATGTGATTTAGAATTTGGATTTTTATCTCTCTCTAACTTCCATTTCGGTGCACACGTAAATTCTTCTTATTTTTGTTTCTATTTATTCATGGTGTTAAACTGAAATGAAGCTTTTCAGAACAACATCGGCAGACAATGAATGACTTTTGAGTTGAAATGAAAAAACATAATGAGGGAGTATGTGAGGAGTAAGAGTCTTCTGAATCTCTGGAACGGCAGTGGAGACCCTCACCCTTCTGATGTACCTTCCCATAAGAACCACTAAGCCTCTGCGGTTCTAAAGAAGGACAGTTCAATCAATCCTTGCAGCTCTAGGGTTGCTGTGGTCTGCAAATACTCAAGCTGCTGGGAGACAAGATACCTTGAGTGCTCTCTCAGTATGTGTTACTGAGAGGCAGCAAATTAGAGGTGGTGACATTTAATTAGGCTCTTTTGGTGGAGCATCTCGCCACACTCATGAAGGATTGCAATCAGGGTAGATGAGCTGTTTTACATCTTGGTCTGTCATTCATTTCCAGGTCGCACAGCAGTACGCTGTACCTCGCTAAAAGCCAAGGGAGCTTCAGAGCCTGTTATTACCACCACTGACATGGTGAGGATTTATTAAAAATGTATCACTATGTAATGAGAATAATGTTTAGAGTGAGAGGTAAACATATTTCTGCGTTTGGACACGTCTGTTTCTGCAAAAGAGTCTGCAGAAATGTAGCATAATGGCATAATTGATGTAATTTGTCTCACAAAGAAAGATATCTAGGCTACACCTGCAAAGATAGAAGATAAATTAATATTAATGCAGCCTCAATTTTCAAAGTGTTTTTGAGGATCTGCCTAGGAGAAAAATCCAAATAACCTTCGAGATAACCACGAAGAAAAAATTAGCATGCAGCTCAGATTGAGGTAACATCCTCTGCGGGCTCGACATCCTGCACGTATTACACCTGCTTTAGCAAGAATGAAAGAATTTATACTTGAGTGGAAAGAATAATTGAGTTGTTGGCTGCTCTCCAGTGTTCGAGGATTGAAATGATCAACAGCTGCTGTGTATTAAAGGCCTCCATGAAGCTTTTCTTCCTGTAGCACACCTGTTCTTTCTTGTGTGTTTTGCTGAAGTCATACCCATCAACAGGACTATCTGTAGCACTAAATGCCATTAATTTTTGTGCAATATTTTTGAGAAGTGAGGAAGCGTGACACATTATGGCACCCAGACCAATGACTGATGCACTGTTTATACAGGAAGCAAAAATTGCTTCTTTTTTCCCTATCTGACTCAAATCAGGTCAGTTTATTTTATAGTTTGAACTAGTGTTCAACTTCACTACGATACCTTGAAAAATATCAAAATTCGATACCATTTTTGATACCACGAGGGAAACTGCCAATATCGACTAAAGTGGACTATTAAAATAAAGTGTTACCAAAAATATGGGGGCCACGTGTTAAGAGTGGGCCGTTTTTGTCACATTTCGGTGCCATTTCTTACCCTGCAGAGAAATATGCAGTTAGATGTCAACCGTCATGCTTGTGTTTAAACCCATTAAACTCCACATAATACACTTCAGGGCTTACAGTACGAGAGCTTGACCTCCAGCTCTGCTATTTTTCTGTTTCTTGAATCTTCACTCCTCCGCTTGTGTCTTTGTCCATCTTTCATGTCATGATACAGCTTCAGGAAGTGTGTGTATACTTGGTTTCCAAGAATCCTGCAGAGCGCTTCTTTTTTTCATCTATTCCCCAACACTGGAGTAATGAAATTACACAAAAGAAGAAAGGGGTTCAGGGAGTTTGTACGCATTTAATTGAAAGAGAAATTACTAGACCTTTCTTGCTGGCTGATGAAGCAGCTCACAATTTCAGTGATATCCTCGCCATAATTGGCCAGTGAGTCACTCCACTGAAAAATGGCTGGATAGATTAATAGGAAATGTGTTATTAGGAACAATGTGATCTGAACAACCACACTAAATGAATAATGGCAACATCAATTATTTCAAAATACATGCTTGTCTCTCCAGGACAGGGATTATTGTATGTTTTTAAAGATAATACTGTGGATGTTATTTATTTATTTATTGGTCTGACGCTTAATTCAACTAATCAGTTCATTTAGAGCACTAATGTCCTTAAATGGGTGGATCAAGTAAGGAAGGCATTGCTAAAAGCAGCTTGGCTGTGTCTCTGAGCCATATACACCGAACACCTTCATATAAAAACTTGTCAAGATGTCAAGACTTAACATCGACCAGACCTACAGATTTGCTTGGGGTGCTGCAACTCTTATTACACATTTATTATTGGGTTTAAAAAAAGAAACAGCAAGACATTGACATTGATTGACTGCTTTTATTGCCTTAAGTCTATGATGTGAAGGACTATTGATCTCACTTTCTTCTTCATTTACATCATTACTTCAGGTTTAAAAAGCCTGAATTTTCTTCAAAACAGTCCTTGGCTGGCGTTGGGCGATCACTGGCTAGTTAAACATCTCCCTCAAAAGAAAAAAATACACACAAACAAGTCCATGGCTATGTAATGTTCCACTCATGGTACTCAGTATATGGTTTCTATTATGTCAAGCTAAATTTAGTTGCAGGTCATTTGTTAAATAATAAAAAAACAGGTTCAATTGTGCCTGTTTTCAATGCCTGCAGTGTTGTTCTTAGAAAGCAGATTTTTGAGGAATTTATTTGTTAAAGTTCTCTTCTTTTCTGATCAATGTCATAATTATGATTTATTTTAGCTATACGATCAAATGCAAACAACAACAAAAAATCCAGCAGCTATGAAAAAAAAAAAAAAAATTTCCGTTGAAATAGTATGTCTGGGCCTCTAGGCCAACAATAATTCTAATTTGAAGAAATAAAAACAAATAACAATATGAACAAAGCATACAAAGCACAGTCACAGAGACAAAATATTTATTTATATATATAAATCTAGAATTTGGTACATTTCAGACTACACACACAGTGATTTATATGAAAGGACTCATTTAATCTTACACAAAATGCATCCTTCAGTGTTAGCAAAACTGTTTAAAGAGAAAATTTTAGCTAGTACCCAAGTACGTGAACACAGACAAATGTGTGGTCACATTTACTGTTGTTTGGCAAATTTTCGAAGGCAAAATCCAGTTATTTCAGTAGAAATCCATGTGATGAGGAATTTTGCGTGAGGGCGAAAGATTTTCGTGATGGGTTCAAGCTAGTCACGCAAAAAAAAAAAAAAAAAAAAAAGTGACTTCTGTGTGAGCTTTGATTCATACATTAAGCAACTGACAATAGACAAGGGACTTTTTTTGCTGCAAAATTTCTCTAATGTGCACCTTAACAAACCTCAAGGGGGGCGATAGAGTTACCTCCAGGTTTGGCTGACATTAAAATGTATGTGCTGGTTATTATTCTGGTAAGTGGTATAAACATACTAACGTTAATAGGATTTTTCCATTGGCTTTTGGATTATTGCAGAAAACAAGCTCTTTTGTGACCAACAAAATTTTATGATTCTTATATTGTTCAGCATGACAATCTTAACAAGCGCAGTTGTGCTTCAATTCATTTTGAAGCCTAAATACAATCGTAAGCATAGGCTATAAATCGGGGTGTCCAAACTCGATCCTGGATCTGCAGAGTTTAGCTCAAACTTACCTTTAACAAACACGCCTGGAAGTTTCTATGCCTAGTAAGACCTTGATTAGCTGGTTCAGGTGTGTTTATTTGAGGTTGGAGCTGAACTCTTCAGGACAGTGGCCCTCCAAGGAGCAGGACTGGGCACCCATGATCTAAACCACAGTCGCTTGACTCACTAAGTCATCAATATCATTAAACTTCTGACAACTTTTTTAGTCTTTATTTAAAAAACCTTTTGCCTTAATGTTTCAATTAGAATAGTTTGCAAACACAATGAGGTTACGAAAGCGATCTAGTAAGTAGATGAGCTCACCTGTTCTGCATGATGATGTTTTATGTCCCCGACATGCTCTGTAGGTTGGCAATAAGTAAAAGCTTTAAAACAAAAACAAATCACAAGGGAGTAGGGCAGGGCGATATGACCAAAATCTCATATCATGATATAAGTCATCTCATATCCCGATAACGATATATATCACGATATAGTACATTTTCTGTAAATTCAATCAATTAATAGTTTATATATATATTTACCACATGGAAAATATTTTCTTTTAATATATATAAACTAAAAGAATAGCTGATATATATATATATATATATATATATAGAGAGAGAGAGAGAGAGAGAGAGAGAGAGAGAGAGAGAGAGAGAGAGAGAGAGAGAGAGAGAGAGAGAGAGAGAGAGAGAGAGAGTATCTATTAAGTACTCAAAAATGTACTCATTCATATGTGATTGTTTTTCTCCCTTTATTTAGAACTTCTGGGCAAATGTTTGATTAAGAATGTAGAAATATAAAATATGAATGAAATATGAAACAGTTTTCAAAAACAAATGATTGCAGGCCCAACATAAAATATTGATATATAAAATGCCAAATGTAAACATTGTACTTTCAAGTTTAAAATGTAGCAGCAATCAGGGCTCCGAATCTGTTCAATAAACGAAAACAAACGAACGAAATTTTGACAGGAACATAACCAAAAAAGGAAACAAAATCTAATTTAATCGTTCTGAAGAGACACACTTATTTGAAAAGGCTATTAACCGGTTATTAACGTTATTTTATCATTCTGTTAAATATTTTAATTTGGCAGTCAACCAATCACGAATTCAAATAGTAGGCTAGGCTACTGTGCAAATGGGATATTGAGGCAAAGCCAATATCAACGTGAGTGAAATGCCCGCGCTCAGCTGTCAAGTCATAGGTAGCCTAAAAGTCGCAATGGCGTTAGTTTTCCCGAGGATGTAGCTACTGTATATGTCACCAAATGTCAAACAATTAGGCCTACATTTTAGTGAAAATGAATAGCAGGTAATATGCAACTTTTTGTTTTTGAAACCAGCTAAAATTGCAGGATAGTGTAGAACATTGATTCACACAATGTCACATCACGCCCTTAAAGCGCTTCTGAATCTGTGAACGGAGGAAACAGAACAAAACTAAATATATAAAACTAATATATAGGCCTATTCGCAAAACATAGGCTATTTCACTTAAATAATTACAGATTAACAAAACGAAAGGAAATTTTTTGCTGGCCTCGGTTCATGCGACGGGATCCAAAGTTCACGTAAAGGAAACCGAGACGACAGAAAACGGCATCGTGCTTGTTTTCAGTATTTTACAAAAACTACAGTTTTGAATGCCGTTCAAAAGAAGGACAGAAATTCCTGTGATTGCGCCGACGCCTCACACGCGCACACGTTCTAGCATTTGCTAACTTGACATTGCAGCATATGTTCATTATCAAAATAAAATAGTCAACCAAACATATAGAAAGTTAACCAAACCATGTCCATGCTACAGAGGTAGCCCCTCGTTTAGGAACGAGCTCCTCGGTTTGTCTTGGCTGATCCTTCTCCTGCTCGGAGCCACCCGGTTCTGTCTCCCCTTCACTCGCCATTATTCACGTTTCTGCCTTAATCTAATATCATTATTCACCATATCTAACCACCCCGTGGTTGCGTGTAAGATTGCAGTCATCAAAATGATGAAAAAGTTTTGTCGTAAGCAATGTTTTTTTGCGACACCACGATATAAACGATAGAGCATAATATGCAAGGGGGTAATCCATCAGCCGGAAACTGAAGCTTCCCCGGGCGCCGCCATTGATTAGCAGACCTGCTGTTAGCATTCCATTGACTCCCATTCATTTTGCCGTCACTTTGACAGTGAATAACTTTACATCTGAGGTGTTTAAAGACTCCATTTGTCCATTATTTATTTCTAAAGAAACACAAAAATGTATAAAAGGCTCCATTACCTTGTATCTTACGTTATGGCCCCGTAGAAGCAGTTTTTGTAAAAATAGGCTAACGATTGCGTCATAACCACACGACTCTGTCGCACAGTAGATAAATTACCGTAAAGTGAGGAGGAGAAGCTCGCGGGCAATCGGAGGGACGTGGAGGCAAAATGACAAAATAATCAGAATACTTAGCAAAAGTTGCTCCTGCTCCTAGCTCATGGGCACCTCCTACTCACACTCTCCGTCTCTACAAGTTTCGGAAGGGAATGATTCAGATTTCTCTTGGCACAGCTACTAGAAGACAGACGGGTTGCTCACGTCACATCTACGTCGTCAAGCTCAGTTTGAGTCTGCGCAGTACGCTCAGCCATCAGGAAGTGAGTGCTTCTAATTGACTTCACTTTTCTCCATTGAATCCAATGGGGTCGCTGTGTCCATTTATTTTACTGTCTATGATAATATGAAACAATATACTTTTCATATTGTCCATATATATATATATATATATATATATATATATATATAGGGCCTATATATATATAGTATATCGTCATATTGCACAGCCCTACAAGTTTTTTTTTTTTGATGTTGTAGAACAAAACGTAAAAATATCTTCAGCTTGTGTTAACCACAGACCTTGTTTCAGGCGTTTAACCAAAAACCCATGCAAAAAACCCTGAACCCAACTTCAGGACAATGAAACCGAAAGTACTAAAATGCTAACTTGTTTCCAGGTTTTGCCCTCTATGCTTTTGCCCAACAAAAATACGTCATCCCTAACCTCTATAGCACCACATGCGGCAACGCTGAGAATGCAACATGTAGCCTACTTGTGTGAAATCGAGCTTTCCTAGCAAGATTTGTCTGCATTAATGTACTTGCATGGTTCAAACATTTAAACAATTGAAAATGAATAAACCTTAAGTAAAGGACAATGTTTTATATACTTTAAAGAGCTTAAACTAACAGAAGATTATACATTTGGTGTTACCAAAAAAAAAAAACCCACTTCATTTGCACATGAAAATGATAAAGCACTGACTAAGGACACATGGGCAACTGTATTTTTATGCTTGAGCAAATGGCTTTGTTTGCACAAGAGGCCCATATAAGTCTGCGCCAAGAAATGAATAATATCACAGCGTTCACAAGCAGTCTTCAGCATTATTTGCCTCTTTGTGCATCCATATCATGTGTGGGTGGGCCCCGGTGGGTGTCAAGCGTCCAGTGAATCACAGAGATTCATTTAGATACGGAGAGCTGTCCAATCATAAGGTCACAGGATGGGCGCCTCTCTTCCCACAGCCACAAACAGCAGCTTCTCTGAGCGGGTCGATAGTAAACACAGTGTGCAATAAATGTCACATAGCACAACAATTTAAAATAACCAGCAGAATAACATTGTCGCACAGCTTTTTACACATTCTTTTTTTATATTGAAACAATCAGTTCTGAACGAAAGCTGTGAAATCCACAGAGTCATTATGGAAATGGTGGTAGTTTCTCTCTCTCTCTCTCTCTCTCTCTCTCTCTCTCTCTCTCTCTCTCTCTCTCTCTCTCTCTCTCTCTCTCTCTCTCTCTCTCTCTCTCTCTCCATAATGTGTCTGCAATGGCTTTCTATACGCCTCCAAACCCATCTGAGTGTAAGCCCAAGTGTAGGAGGAGGTGGCGTAGGGCGATGGGGAGTGTAGTTGATATGTTAGTGCTTGCTATGATCTCAATAGTTAACGTTTATTTATAACACTCAGAAAAGGGTATCTGAATGTCACATAAGCATATTACGGCACTGGGAACTGACACTTTGGAATTTGAATGTATGTTTAGCATATGTGTGTGTAATTAGAGTACCTCTTTAGTGTGTGTTGGATAAAACCAATGGTCCTAAGGTCAGGCTCAAATACCTGGTGTTGTTTAACTATGTTGAATAAACTCTTTTTCTTTCATTTTTTGTTCACCCTCGTGCTGTTCGAAACTTGCATGTCGTTATTTTTTCATTAGAACACAAAAAAAGACTATTAGAAGAAGCGCCACACAGCTCTTTTCCAAGCAACTGAAGTTCATAGTGTCTTTCAAACTCCAAAAATTACAAAATACATTAAAAAGTATCATAAAAGTAGTCTATATGGCGTACTCTATGTTCCAAGTCTTTGGAAAGTTATATAATAACTGTGTAAAAAGCAGTAATCATTGAACATAGACTAAACTTAAACTTAAACTTAAATTTTGGTCTGTCCCCCAGACATACTTGTCGTATTGATTCATAAAATAGACATATGGACTACTCTATGGTAAGTGTTTTTTGTTTTTTTACCTTGTGGACATATAACTTTGGAAAGGCATATAAGTTTGGAATAACTTGCGGATGAGTAAATAATGAACTTTTCATTTTAGTTGAACTATCCCTTTAGTTCACCCAAAATGTGTCATCATTTACTCATCCTCAAGTTGTTCCAAACCTGTATGAATTTCTTTCTTCTGCTGAACGCAAAAGAAGATATTTTGAAGAATGTGGGTAACCAAACAGTTGATGGGTCACTTTGACTTCCATAGTATGGAAGAAAAAATAGGGTGAGTGAATGATGACAAAATTTTTTTTTTTTTTTTTTTTTTTGGGTGAACTAACCCTTTATGCTCAGTACCTGTGTGTATGTTTGTCTTTTGGGTGGTTGGTAGGGAATTTATCATTGGTTAAAAAGTCCAACAGTGGTGCATTAACAGTATAATAATATATCATAAATGATAATCTGGATAATGAACATTCAGTTTTAGGGCAGATGATGTTGAATATTTGTGTAATATTTAAAAAAATGCCAATAAACAAGAACGCAACTGACAGACAGCACAAAACTGTATAATATAACAATGCAATTGAATTGAATTTGAGAACCTGTTTGCAGCAGATTTCAGTTAGTGTACACTACTTTTACAAGTAAGACAAAAAAAAAAAAACATTTAAAATATATTTACAGAAATTATGTAGGAATTTGTATGGTATATAATTACTGACCTGTTTAGATTTACAAAATCATCTCCATTATTTTATCACATATTAATATGCTACAAGTCTCACTAAGTACACTTACATGCACAGTTATAATCAAGCAAAAGTCCATGTAAATGTACTTACTGATCTAGTGCCCAGTCGTAGCCATGGATTCATTGCATTGATCAAATCTCTTAAATAAATTTAGAAAAAGGCACATAGATGTTTCACATATTGTGGTGCTGGTCTCATATAGGTTCTGATACCATGGAATGCTGTGAAAACCCATTGTAAAATCCATTGTGATGTTTCAAAGTTGTACACTTCCATATCATTAAGTCTAATTACTAGAAGGAAACTTCATAGTAAACTTTAGTAAACAAATTGATAGACTCCAGGAAAGAAAGTAGCTACAAACTGAACAGATCTCAGGGAGGCAGGTACAATAATACAATTTTTCCAGCTGACACCAATCACAAGTTTACAAGTAGCTGATCTCCAGAGAGGCGTTCTTTTCCACCGGTTCCTCTGGCAGTGTTTTCACATTCCCATTTTTGGCCCCATTCAGCAAAGTTGCAGCAAGCCCAAATCCCGGTCCTTTACCAACAGCATCCCCACCCGTGCCTCTCCTGTCTGGCGAACACGTCTCAGAAACCCCAGTACCCGAGGGTCGCTCTAAGAATAGGGCTCGGGTACTTTCAGGGTGTCCGCTTCCGTTTCCATTCTGAGTAATCCTGCAAATTTCCGTCATCTCCGTCACTTCCTCCCTGTCCTCTTTTTCCTCCTCATCCTCTTCATCTTTCACTGCTCTTCTTAGGCTTTCCCTGGGCATCAGCACTCTTCTTCGTTCCTCCCGACGCTGCTGCTGCTGCTCGGTGGGCTCGTGGTTCTCGACCCTTCGAGATGAGCGGCATAGGGCCTTCCGGAAACCCCGCTTGAAGTTGTCCGAAAGGAAACCATAAACTATAGGGTTGGCGCAGCTGTTAGCATAAGAAAGTACCACTACAAATAGATGCAGTCCCTGCGGCTCGTCACGGAGCGATTCCACCAGGTTTATGATGTTGAGGGCGTAAAACGGCATCCAGCAAAAAACAAACACAGCCACCACTATCACCACCATTCGTGTGACCTTTCGCTCCGACTTGCGGCGTTTGGTCGACGTGGCATGAACCTTCTTTCCCGAGCTGCGGATCTTGATCACAATGAGGAGATAGCACATGCAGATGACTAGCAAGGGAAAGAAAAAGCCTACTGTGGAGGTGTAAATGATAAACGCTGCTCCCCAGATGTTGGCTGGCTCTGGCCATATGATATTGCAGATTCCTCCTTCCCGTTGCACGTTTGCAAAAATCACCACAGGCAAGACCACCAAAAAGGAGACAGCCCAGATTGTTCCATTCACAGCCTTGGCCACCTGCGGTCGCCTCCATTTAGAGGACCGAATAGGATGAACCACGGCCAGGTAGCGGTCGATGCTCATTACAGTAAGGCAGAAAATGCTGGTAAACTGGTTAATGCCGTCGACGGTCATGACCAACCTGCACGTGAATGAGCCAAAGGGCCACGAGTGCATGGCATTCTGCACGGCGAGGAATGGAAGGCCCAGCATGAAGAGCTCATCAGCTATAGCTAGATTCAGGATGTAGATGTTGGTCACCGACTCCGTCTTGGAGTAGTGCAGGACGATGTGAATGACCAGAGAGTTTCCTCCCAGGCCGACGACGCAGACGATTATGTAAATGAGAGGGATGAGGACTCCTGCCATGCTTGTTCCTGCTCGGTTCTCCGGATCTGTCTCATTGGTGCAGTTTGAAGAATTGAAGAAACAGGTGTCATTGAGAACGCTCTCGTTAAAGAGGAAACCAGGAATGGAGCTGTTGCCCCATAAGCCCAGCGCAGCAGAGGCGTCTGTTGAGGTCAGCTCCATCTTACCCTCTTGCCGTCACTGCCTTCAGCTGGGGGCCATTGTCCTGCACAGAGAACAACCACAAACTATCATTTCTCTCTCAATGCATTCTCACATTCAATAAATGCATAATCTACAGACAAAAGCACCATTGTTAGCAAGTTTGTTTCACACTGTATTTGCAAATCTGAATATAGCTTACTAAGTGAAAAAATACAATCCTAGATCAGTGGTTCTCAACATTTCTGACCTCAAGACCCAAGACAATATTCAAAGGACCACATTTACTTGATGCCAAACACGACAATGATGCCTTTTGAAATTTAATTTAAACATGAAATCTGTTTTGAGATTTAAACTTTTGTAAAAAAAAAAAAAGCAGCCTGTGTATTAATAGTTACCGATGTGTCAGAGGTGAATGTATGCCGTTTATAAAGCTTTTAAGGTTTCTTCACAGACCTCTGTGCTGCAGTGTGGAAAAAAAATGAGAGCGTGTGAAATATTTTTTTTTTTAATTTGAATTAAATCAGATATATTACATAAAAAATATATTTTATTATTATTATTATTATTATTACTATAATTAAATATTATTGTATGTAATGATCATGGGAATGTAATTATATATTACCATATAATTCCAGGTTTTAGACTATACCTTTTAAGTTACTTTCCAGAGGTGCCCTGGTTGAGAATACTGGACTAAACACCGGTCAAAATACATGAAAAGGGATTGCAGAGGACATTTCATCGTAAAAACACTCACATGCCTCACAGGGTTTTGGATGCTGTTATTTTTGTCCCTTAGGCAATCAGGCATGCCAATTATCCAGTGTATGTGTGATGCTCAGTAGAGAAAAGTCTGCCTCAGCAGTACCTTGCTGAACCGTTAAAATGGAAGCATCACAAAACATTAGCACTGCATAGACTTGAAATATGGAAAAACAAACAGTGACTATTAAATTCTAAAGCAAAGCATGATGGAACAGAAGCAAGGTTTGCTCTGCTGGGAATAGTAATTTGAAACAACATTATTAAAATAGAATGAATGAATGAATAAAGGGTGTGATATGCACTTCATGCCAGACAGGAAACAGTTGCAGTGATGGCAATGAGACTGACTCTGCAGGGATATTTGTGTTTGGCTTGTCTTGGTGTACATTCACTCTTCAGACAATTCAAACACTGCACTCCCACATGTGGCGCACGGCTAATAATTGACATTTTATTAACAATCATGCCCACTGGGACTCAGAACTGACTGAGCAGATGATTAGAAGCCCATTCACAGTTGGTCAATGCATGTGGTGCATGCTTATTCTTAGGATTTATACTGTCCTTGGTTTTCTTTAAAGGCTAGTTTCATCAAAAATTAAAATTCTCTTATCATTCACTCAAGAAAGAAATACATACAGGTTTGGAACAGGATAAGGTTGAGTAAATTATTTTTTATTTATTTTTTATTTTTATTTGCCCATATCATACTGTATAGTCTTTAACAGTAAGAGATAAGATTAAGTTGGATCAGGTGATGCAGTTCCACGCCTCTTTGTTTGAAATAGAAAAGCCAGTTATGTTAGATATTGTCACATGCCTGTCCTGTCTTGTGCTACACATGGGTGTTTTGTTATGTTGCGCCATGTGCCCGTGTCATTGTCTGATCCCTCCCCCTTGTTATCTGATTATTGTTTGAGTTCATCCACCTGTTCCGTCCTGATTAGTTTCCCCTTATAAGTCTCCTCTTGTTTGCGGTACGTTGTCTTATGTTCCTGTTTCCCCGTGATCCTCTTGAAAGTTTATGTTCTGTTTTGGTTTTGTATTTATTAAGTTATGTTTTCCCCCTTGTGGGTTTTGTTTAGTGTTTCTTTTGTAATAAATATTAATTATTTCTGCACTTGAGTCCTCATACCTTTTTGCACTCAACCTTGCCGTGACAGAACGTACCGACCAATTAAGGACTCAGCAGAAGAGATGGGCATCTTCCTTTTCCCATCTCCCTACCCCTCCGCTCAACGAGTGGATCCTCGCAGCAAACTCCTTTCGCTTCAACAAGGGAAGGCCAGCGTAAAGGAGTTTGCTCACCAGTTTGTGGTTGTAGCGGAGGGGCTTAACATCAGCGACGCAGCACTCAAGGACATTTTTAACACCAGCCTTAATATGCCTGTGCCTGCCTGGGAGATGGGAATGCTGGGGATATTGTCATTCTGGCAGTTTGTGGGGTATGTTTACCATCACGGATGGGAGGGTGGTCTTCCGCCTCTTGGCCCACCTCCCATTTACCTCACAAACTCCCAAGTCCCCAGTCCTCCGATGACCCCTTCGGGGAGAGCGAGGAGGAAGAGATGCTCCGTCCCATCTGCCACCTACTCTGAGGTGGACCCAGTTCCGGTGGTCCCGAGACGGAGAAGGAAAACCTCCTTCGTGACAGTTCCGGTGGTCCCAGTTCCGGTGGTCACGCCTGCCGAGCCTGTGTCTTCGGACAAGATGGCCGCTGCCGAGCCTGTGTCTTCGGACAAGATGGCCGCCATCCGAGCCTGTTCACGTCACGCCTGCCGAGCCTGTGTCTTCCGACAAGTTGGCCGCTGCCGAGCCTGTTCACGTCACGCTTGCCGAGCCTGTGTCTTCCAACAAGATGGCCGCCGCCGAGAGTGTTCACGTCACGCTTGCCGAGCCTGTGTCTTCCAACAAGATGGCCGCCGCCGAGCCTGTTCACGTCACGCCTGCCGAGCCTGTGTCTTCGGACAAGATGGCCGCCGCCGAGCCTGTTCACGTCATGTCGGCCGAGCCTGTGTCTTTGGAGAGGATGACCGCCGCCGAACCTGTGTCTTCAGACAAGATGGCCGCCTCCGAGCCGGTGGCGTCTGTTCTTGAGCCGGTGGCGTCTGTTCTTGAGCCGGTGGCGTCTGTTCTTGAGCCGGTGGCGTCTGTTGCTGAGCCGGTGGCGTCTGTTCTTGAGCCGGTGGCGTCTGTTGCTGAGCCGGTGGCGTCTGGCCGTTCCGCCCTGGCCGCCCGAGGGAGAGTCTCCTCTCCGACCCTGGCCGTTAGATGGACTGACATTCCCGCCCTGGTCTTATGGAGCGTCTGGTAGCCGCTCCGTAGGGAGGGGGGTAATGTCACATGCCTGTCCTGTCTTGTGCTACACATGGGTGTTTTGTTATGTTGGGCCATGTGCTCGTGTCATTGTCTGATACCTCCCCCTTGTTATCTGATTATAGTTTGAGTTCATCCACCTGATTAGTTTCCCCTTATAAGTCCCCTCTTGTTTGCAGTCTGTGTCAGTATGTTGTCTTATGTTCCTGTTTCCCCATGATCCTCTTGAAAGTTTATGTTCTGTTTTGGTTTTGTTTTTTTTAAGTTATGTTTTCCCCCCTCGTGGGTTTTGTTTTGTGTTTAGTGTTTCTTTTGTAATAAATATTAATTATTTCTGCACTTGAGTCCTTGTACCTTTTTGCATTCAACCTTGTCGTGACAGATATTCACTCCTGCCTCTCTCCATTTCTATTTAATCTCTCTCTCACCATCCCAATTACAACTAGAAGCAGAGAATATATGGAAGATAAATTGACTCTGGACCACTGCAGCACTCATACAGAGAGACAGGGGAAAACATGCCGAGAAGAACTGCCATCATCATGCTCTATATTGAGGTTTAAAGTAATATAGGCTGCCATAAGTTAAGTTTATACATAAAATGGGAGACACATACCAGCAAGATCTCACTGTATATCAGACCACATTTTTTAATTATTAAGCTAATTTTTGTTTTTAGAATTTAGAAATGTCTAAAATATGCATTGACAATTACTGTGCTTCATTCTTTGAATCTCCCTGCTATTGAAAACAGAAGATAATATTTTGAAACATTTCAGAATTAAGTCTTCTAATGACGTTACATTATAATGAAAGCTAATTCATTATGAAAATATTTATAAAGAGTTACAAAGAGTTGTCCCCCAAAACAGATAAAAGTAGTATTCAGTGCCATGTAGAAAAGAATAAGTGCAAGTCAAAAGAGAATAAGTGAAAAGAGATAAAAGCAAGAGAAGAAAGGCTGTGATCTTTTAAGTCCCTGACATTCACACGGCTTCACGCGCGTAACCTTCATGATTAAATAGCTACCCAAACCATCAAAAACATTTTCTGGCTCCAGTTTTGCTTAAAACACTTCTCAGATGATCAAATGATTGATTTAATTAAGACGAAGTGTGCAAGCAGCGCTTTTTGCAGTATTTTAAAGTTAATTGAGTCTTTTAAAGTTACATGGATGAATTAGACATGAAGGCAGAAAAAAAAAAAAAGATTTATAATGACATTGCACCACAGGCTGATTTTGAAGCAAAGCAAAGAAACATTTTGTTTAAGCTTAGATGTCCACCATTTATTGCCTATTTACATGATTTTAACTATATTGTTGAAATGGAGTGTGACAACCCATCAGACTCAGAAGTCAGAGTTCTTTTTAGTAGGCTATTACTTGAAGGTGGAATTACTCAAACAAACAACAAACAACGTGTGCAGCCAATCAGCATTGGGGCGTATGACGGTGGAGGAGAGAGAACGTGCAAGAGGGAGATTTGAAGAAAGACTGCAGAAATAGAGATGAGACACAATACAAAAGAGAAAAGCTCAGAAGAAATCACCGGAAAATGAAGGGTTATGACTGGGTAAGAGCTTTAGGACCTGTGTAAATATTTTAAAAGCTTTCCAGCGCTGAGAGAGCTAAGCGGGAAGGCCTGAAAACAGACACGGATGTTGCTTTGATTTCGCTCCACACGTGAGTAACACTGGGTTTGAGTGTCATTGTTTGCCTGGAGCTGCTGTGCTGTTGGCAACTAATAACAGACTCTTGTTTGTAATTACTATTGTGTACTGTACATACCTTTTTTGTGGTTCCTTGTCATTCGTTCATCGTCTGCACTTTATTTTTCGAGAAGCATTATTTTGTTGCGCTTGTTGCTCTTGGATTGCGTGCGTAACGGAGGCCAGCTAGTGAGAGTCATGCTGATGACTGCTAGGGAATGTGGTGTTTTTTAGCGTCATTGTTAGTGCACTCGCCTCGCGTGCTGCCGATCGGGTTCGAGATCGACTCGGTGCAGGGCGGTTAGGATTGGATGGTGAGTTTTGGAGGCGGAGCAATGAAGAGGGGTGTGTTTGTTTGGGTTAATTTCAAATATCAACAATGTTCAACAGCGTTTTTGAAATATCACTTACCCAACCTTTAACATGAGCTAAATATATATATATAAAAAATTCTAACTTAGGGAGGATACTTTTCTGAAAGGTTATGGACAATGAGAGCAATGCATAATTCATCATTCAACACTGCCCATCTCCCTGTCCTTTTCTCCTCTCCCTCCATCTCATTGCTTTATAGACAGAGACCTGCTCTGCTCAGAGAGGTCAGTATTGTTTAAACAAATGCTCACTTTTAATCTGTCTTCTCGCACCCACTGCCTCATAGGAGCCATTCATTCGGATGATTCAGTGGTCATATGGCATTCATCTGATCATTTGGCATTTTCTCCTGAGACAATTGCTAAGAACAATGACATTCGTATACTACCCAATCCCCCACCACCAGCAGAAAAAAAAACTCCAATTAGTGAAAGATACAATCTTATCTTGTCTTTTTGTTGAATTTGTTTCGAGAGATGCTTGACTCAATGCACTAGTAGGGCTGTTAATATAAATTTCACAATTAACTAATTGCATTGTCAATTACAGCATTCCATTTACATCTACTCCAATTATTCCTGTCATGGCAGGCTGGAAAATAGTCAAGGATTCAGATGCGAGTGAATAAGTATTTATTAAAGTCAAAAAGAGAAGACAAGAGACTCAATTCGACAGGCAGCATCCACATGGATGACTCAGAGTGAAAATAGCAGATAATCTCAAGTGAACACGGAGAAGAATAAAGAAGGTCCTCAGGGAAACTCAGGGTCGGAGTGGTAGAATATCCTCTGGCAACTCGGGCAGGCTCGGCAACGCAGGGACTCAGTGGGCGGACTGCAGATCCAACGTAGAGACGAAGATCCTCAATGAAGCGTCATGGAAACAGAACAGGAACAGGAGAAACAATCGCTCAGACCCAGGAGAACCTCCACAACCATCTGACAAAGACAAGACGAGTGAGCAAACAATATATAGGACATCCTCATTCAGAACAGCTGGCGCTGATCGGCTCATCAGTGGATAACGAGCCATCTGATGAGCCGCGCCCATTCATTCAACACTCACACACATAGCGAGGGAGAGTCAATGAATCCGTGAACCGTGACAGTACCCCTCCTCCTAGGAACGCCGCCTGGCGTTCCCAGGCCCCCTTACCTGTCGATTGTAATCATCGATAAGGGAGTGATCCAGAATGTCCCTGGCAGGAACCCAACTTCTCTCCTCCGGACCGTAACCTTCCCAGTCCACCAAGTACTGGAATCCGCGTCCCCTCCGTCTCGAGTCCAGGATCCGGTTAACCGAATAAGTAGGCTCCCCATCAACGAGTCGCGGCGGGGGGGGAACCGGAGCAGGCGGATTAAGATGCGATCGAAAGACGGGTTTAATTTTGGAGACATGAAAGGCGGGATGAATTCTCTTGTACGCAAGAGGAAGGTTGAGGCGGACTGTCACCGGACTAATAATTTTGGTGATAGTGAACGGGCCAATGAATTTAGGAGCTAACTTATTAGAGACGGAACGGAGAGGAATGTTTTTAGTAGAAAGCCACACTTTTTGACCAGCGACGTATACGGGTGGCCTCGACCGGTGGCGATCGGCCTTAGCCTTGGTGCGCGCCCCCACTTGGAGTAGAGTCTCACGGGCTCTGGTCCATGTGCGGTGACACCTCTGGACGAATGCGTGAGCGGAGGGGACCGCGACTTCGGATTCCAGACTGGGAAAAATAGGTGGCTGGTAACCTAAACTACATTCAAACGGAGATAGGCCCGTGGATGACACTGGTAATGCATTGTGGGCGTACTCCACCATAGAGATATGTTGGCTCCAGGAGGAAGGATTCCTGGCAGCCAAACAACGCAACACTCTCTCCAAATCCTGGTTGGCTCTCTCGGTCTGGCCATTGCTCTGGGGGTGAAACCCTGAGGACAGACTAACGGTCGCTCCCAGTAATCTACAAAACTCTCGCCAAAATTTGGACACAAATTGGGGTCCTCGGTCGGAAACCACGTCTATCGGGAGGCCATGTATGCGAAAGACGTGATCTACAACGGTCACCGCTGTCTCCTTGGCTGAGGGTAATTTGGGCAAGGGAATAAAGTGAGCCGCCTTCGAGAATCGGTCCACCACGGTCAAAACTACCGTGTACCCTTGAGAGGGTGGGAGGGCGGTGATAAAATCTAGCGCAATGTGGGACCAGGGTCTCGAAGGGACAGGCAGCGGTTGGAGTAACCCATCTGGGGGTCGATTGGAAGTCTTACCAGTGGCACAGACAGAGCAAGCCAAAACAAAACTGTGAATGTCGCGTGCCATAAGTGGCCACCAGAATCGTTGCTTGACCATAAAACTGGTGCGATTTACCCCTGGATGGCAAGCTACGTTGGAACAATGCCCCCACTGAATAACGTCTGACCGTAATCCCTCCGGCACAAATAAACGATTCGGTGGGCAACCGGGCGGAGGCGTTACCCCTTCTAAGGCCGTCTTGACCTTCGACTCGATCTCCCATGTGAGTGTGGAGACAAATAGGGTCTCGGGTAAAATGCACTCGGGAGTAGACGGGCGTTCGGAACGGTCAAAAATACGCGACAAAGAATCGGGTTTGATGTTTTTGGAACCCGGGCGGTACGAGAGAGAAAAGTCAAAACGTCCGAAAAAAAGTGCCCACCGAGCCTGCCTGGAGTTCAATCTTTTAGCGGTTCTGATATATTCCAGGTTCTTATGATCGGTCCAGACGATAAAAGGTACCCCAGACCCTTCTAACCAATGACGCCATTCTTCCAACGCTAACTTAACTGCCAACAATTCTCTGTTACCAATGTCATAGTTACGTTCGGCCGGAGATAAACGACGAGACAAAAACGCGCAGGGATGCATCTTGTCGTCCGAGAGAGAACGCTGGGAAAGCACTGCTCCTACCCCCACCTCTGATGCGTCGACCTCCACCACAAACTGACGTGAAGAATCAGGGGCTATCAAGATGGGAGCTGAAACAAAGCAGCCTTTCAGTTTGGCAAACACAGCCTCAGCTGTGTCTGACCACCTGAACGCAGTTCTGGGGGAGGTCAAGGCGGTCAGAGGTGCGGCTAGTTGGCTGAAGTTGCGAATAAAACGCCGATAGAAGTTGGCGAACCCCAGAAACCTCTGTAGGGCCTTACGGGAATCTGGACTTGGCCACTCTACCACAGCCTTAACCTTCTCAGGATCCATGCGTACTCCCTCAGACGAAATGATGTACCCTAGGAAAGGAACAGACTGTGCATGAAAAGCGCATTTCTCCGCCTTGACAAAAAGCCCATTCTCTAGCAACCTCTGAAGCACTCGTCTGACGTGTTGAACGTGCTCCTGGAGAGACGAAGAAAAAATCAATATGTCATCCAGGTAAACATATATGAACTGGTCTACCATGTCTCTCAACACATCATTGACGAGTGCCTGGAAGACCGCTGGGGAGTTGGAAAGCCCGAACGGCATAACCAAATATTCAAAGTGCCCCCTGGGGGTATTGAACGCGGTCTTCCATTCATCCCCCTTCCTGATGCGAACCAAATGATATGCATTACGTAAATCCAATTTTGTGAAGATTGATGCTCCCTGCAACCTCTCGAAAGCTGAAGACATCAACGGCAAAGGATAAGTATTCTTTACCGTGATGTTATTCAACCCCCGGTAATCAATACAAGGTCGTAGAGAACCATCCTTCTTCCCCACAAAAAAGAATCCCGCCCCCGCTGGAGAAGAGGAAGGGCGGATGAACCCAGTAGCCAGAGAATCAGAAATATATTTCTCCATAGCCTCCCTTTCTGGAGCAGAAAGCGAATATAACTTGCCCTTAGGCGGAGACGTACCTGGCAGTAAATCTATTGCACAGTCATAGGGACGATGAGGAGGGAGAGAAGCAGCCCGAGACTTACTGAACACCTCCTTCAGGTCGCGGTACTCCGGTGGCACGTTAGACAGATTCACCGACTCCTCCTGCAACACAGAACGAGAAACAGACGGAACGGCAGACGAAAGACATGAGGCATAACAGTTATCACTCCAAGCTGAGACAGAATCTTGACCCCACTCTATCCTGGGTCCGTGCTTCACCAACCACGGGTGACCCAGGACAATAGGCGCGTGGGGTGACTGTGTGAGGTAGAGTGAAGTCCTTTCAGTGTGATTCCCCGAGGTGATCAGTGTGATAAGTCCAGTGGAGTGAGTGATGCCCGGAAGTTCTTGCCCATTGAGTGCGTTGATGGTGATAGTGTTCTCTAAAGCAGTGATGGGAAGGTGAAGTTTACGTGCCAAAGAGAAGTCCATAAGGTTTCCCTCCGCTCCCGAATCCACCAACGCTTGGCAGCAGAAGGAGTGTTCCGCCCACTGGAGTCTAACCGGAAGGAGAGTGGCGCTCGAGGGTCCGATCAAGGAGAGCCCGCCCGACAGTAGCCGCCCTCCTACCGCCGGGCTTGGCCTTTTAAAGGACAGGTGTTGATGAAATGTCCAGGCTCCCCGCAGTAGAGACATAGACCCCTCGAGCGGCGGTGTTCTCTCTCCTCCCGGGAAAGCCGAGCTCGACCTACCTGCATGGGTTCAGGATCGTTAGAGGGGCTGACCGCGTTCATACTCCGGCCACTGGAACTCATGGTGAAATCGGCCGCAGGCATCCGGTACGGTCGGCTCTCTCTCTGTTGAAGACGTGCATCGACCCGTAATGCTAGCTCGATCAGTCCATCCAGTGTCTTGGGCAGCTCCAAAGTATAAATCTCCCTCTGAACGCGGTCAGCCAACCCATGCAGGAACATGTCCCACTGCGCCTCCTCGTTCCATTTGCACTCGGCCGCCAATGTCCGGAACTCTATGGAATAGTCAGAGACAGACTGTTGGTCCTGGCGAAGGTCGGCGAGCTGGCGGGCCGCCTCGCGTCCAGCGACGGCGCGGTCGAATACCCGTGTCATCTCTAGCTCGAGTGCCTGGAACGAGGAGCAGCACGGATGTTTGTTCTGCCACACCGCCGTTCCCCACTGAGCCGCGCGACCAGAAAGTAGTGTCATCACCAGGGCTACTTTCGAATCCTCAGAAGCAAATGTCACAGGTTGAAGCGAGAAATAAATAGAGCACTTGGTTAGAAACGTTCTGCAAAGATTAGGTTCGCCCGAATACCTCTCTGGTGCTGGAATACGCGGTTCTGGTGCGAGGGTGCGCGGCTCTGGCTGATGGAAATTCCCTTGGGGAACAGGCGGGGGCGGTGCTGGCGCAGTGGGAACTCTCAGGCGTTGGAATTGAGAGGTGAGCTCGGACACCTGCGTACCAAAGCCTGTATCGCCCGCCCCGAAGCTCCGATCTGCTCGTCCTGGCGATCCATCCGTGCGTGGTTTCCGGCGAACATCTGCTCAAAATCGGGAGCACTCGCTGAATCCATGAGAAGGCGGTCAGATGGTTCTGTCATGGCAGGCTGGAAAATAGTCAAGGATTCAGATGCGAGTGAATAAGTATTTATTAAAGTCAAAAAGAGAAGACAAGAGACTCAATTCGACAGGCAGCATCCACATGGATGACTCAGAGTGAAAATAGCAGATAATCTCAAGTGAACACGGAGAAGAATAAAGAAGGTCCTCAGGGAAACTCAGGGTCGGAGTGGTAGAATATCCTCTGGCAACTCGGGCAGGCTCGGCAACGCAGGGACTCAGTGGGCGGACTGCAGATCCAACGTAGAGACGAAGATCCTCAATGAAGCGTCATGGAAACAGAACAGGAACAGGAGAAACAATCGCTCAGACCCAGGAGAACCTCCACAACCATCTGACAAAGACAAGACGAGTGAGCAAACAATATATAGGACATCCTCATTCAGAACAGCTGGCGCTGATCGGCTCATCAGTGGATAACGAGCCATCTGATGAGCCGCGCCCATTCATTCAACACTCACACACATAGCGAGGGAGAGTCAATGAATCCGTGAACCGTGACAATTCCAAAATGTTTTATTTACAGCGTGTTTACTACCAATCACAGACATCTGCGTTGTATGTATGAATTTGATAGCCAATTAATCGAAACTTTAAGCCTATCAGTAATGACAACTGATTATAATAAGTGTGTTTTAAGCAGTCTGATCCATAGATGCATGATTAAAGTTTTACTTTCCATAAATTTAGAGCTGAACATCAGCTGACATGAGGAGCCCAGAAATGATTATTCCACTGATTAGAGCAGGAGAATACATCATGTAATGAACTTAAAAATTATTCTAATGACCTTTAAGTCTTTGATTCAGAGTGAAATAACCTAGACAGTTTTACTGCAGCTGCTGTTTTTAGCAAAGGTGTAGAGAGATCATCTAATCACAGATTTCAAGAGTGCTGACAGCTGAGTTAATTGCAGATTTTAAGGGGGGTTGAGATGAAAGACAGCGGGTCTAACAACGGCGTACAAACGAAGTGAAAAGCATTGGTAGTAATTTGATTTGATCCATGTTACATGTGCCGCTAGCTTGCAAAGCAGATGATGTAATACCCAATGAAACTGCAAGTGTTCCTAAGACTGCAGAACGTGGTGCATGTACTGTGGTCTCAAACGGTCACATGAAACTTGCAGCTTTACTGATTATAATGGGATAGAATCGTAAAAAAATGCCATTACCACCTACAATAAATATTTAATTGCAAATATTGAAATTAACATTTGCAATTACATGGGGAAGAATATTAATTTCATAACCGTGCAGCCTCCATGTTCTGAATGACTTTTGATCTTTTTCAGCGTTTATAAGACTTCTTTATTAGACTTCAAATGGACACCGTGTGCTCCATTGTATTTGATAACAACATGCTCCATGTGAGAAAATCCAATCACTGTCTATTAGTTTTTTTTTTTTTTTTGCCCTCTGATTTTATAAAAAGGTATAAGTTGGCCATCTTTGATGTCAGTTTTGCCAGTATTTGCACTGAAAGTATCTCTCTCTCTCTCTCTCTCTCTCTCTCTCTCTCTCTCTCTCTCTCTCATTTGTTGTGAACTTTTCTGTCACCATTTTTCAGTTCAGACAATCACTTTAACGATTAAATATGCTCTAAGCAACTTAACGCAAGCATACACAAGATTACAATTGCAGTCAACGTAACTCAGCAAAAAATGGTGCAGAATTACATAACCTCTGTTTTGGGAATTATAATTTTTATAGTTCATTGCTGACATTTGTGAGGATTTGATTGCCCAAATAAAATGGATATAAATTAACCTAGACAGAGAACAACAGATATGACTCATTTATGCGGGTCTGAATTGATTTCAAATGAATTACTTAGCAGGAATTTATCAGCTGAAAAGCAGAACTAATGTTTTACGACCATAACAGCCTAATTAACATCAACAACAAAATAACTGCATGGACATATTAAATCAACCACAAAATTATCTGTGTCTCAAATGATGTCCTTTATTATTTTGTTTATTGTTTAGGACATAAATGTATGTAGTGAATGTGATATGATATGGATATTATGACAATCATTACTGCCTAGAAGTACAATTCAACTAGAGACTCACTTCAACTAAATCTTTATCATGTAAATAACTTGATGTGGCCTTTGCATGTTGCATGTTGTGGTGGTCTGTGAAGTTCACAACACCAGGGTGTACCATTTGTCAGGTTATGATTCATAAGCAAGCTGTACTTTTGCTGACCCTGGCCTGTTATGGACTCCAGACTCTCCGGCATTAGCTCAACAAAGTGTCTCTCAGAGGAGGACTACAAGGGATGCATTTGAGATAGGGCCAGTATGTTGTTGTAAAGAAGTGATATTGTTTAGTCATACAGAATAAATAAATAAATACATAAACTACTGATCTGATAACAGAAACTTTGGCGTGGAAACTTGCTGAATCCATGTAAACATGATCAGTTACCATTTGTTTCCTAGTTGTGCATACATGCACAATGTGACAATTAAAATATTTACAAATATTTCCATTTGCATTTTTCCTAGAGGTGAAATCTCCAATTCCCAAACAGATGCACATGCATTATACAGACAGTGAGAGACTAACTCTCATATTGTAGGATACAAATGAGCTTCTATTAAGTTTGAAATAGGTTTGATAGTTATTTTGATGTTGTTTTGTCACGTTCTGCATAAACTTTACAACAATATTGCATTGATCAACACTGGAATGTGCAAAATTACAGCACACTGGGTTTTTTTTCTATCCACCTTCTTTTTAAATGTATTTTTTATAATTACTTTTAACATGCATACCACTTGTTTATAGTGTAAGGCCTGCCCAATCGGTCCAATGACAGTTTCCGATAAGCGGGTGAAGGTCTCTGTGTGTTACTGTCTTTTCCGCGTGGTAAAGTAATTTGATTCTAATTAAGCTTTTATCTGACTTCATTTTATCATGAACTTGAATTTAGGTTGGAATGCCGATTTGTTATTGGTCATTTATGTAATAGTTTAGCAATACATTTGATTGTTCAATTTAACTCTTTACTCTTATTAATCATTCATTCAGTCGCACATGGGTCCTTGCACCAGCCGGCAATATATTATGCGGGCCCACAATCACAAACTCACCAGCTTCGGGCCACTAAATAGAGGTAATTGGCTAATACCTTAGATGGTCACATTCATGTTACTTAATCTAAGATATTTTTGTATAGCCTCCCTTGGTTTGTATACACCTGAATTAAAGTAACGTTTTCTTTAGACAGAGGTCATGAGCACTACTACAGATATAAGCCGACCAATATACTTCTCTGATAGCTTTGGATTGGTCATGCCATGGTTTCCCACGTACACTTGACTGAAGTAACATTACATTAAACAGAGGTAAGACTCACCCTATTTAGGTTGGTCAATGAGCAGTTTACTGTCCTAAACGGAAATTCCCTTTTAGTCTTTACAAAACCAAGTACACTTAAATTAGTGCCAAATATTAGCCGGAACTCTAAAATCGCAGTTGGTGTGCCCTATGCTCCACTCAAAACTGGATGTTAGTCCGTTACTAATCTGACGCATATTTGCAGTAACATTGGATACAACGTAATCTACTGAAGTTAATAATTTCAGAGCAAATCAGAATAAAATCAAATGTAACAATTTATTATGTCAGGTAAATGTATCATGCCAACTTCATAATCCGTTCAAAGATAATCAATACAATAACAAATGCTCAGAGATAAAGAGAAAAAGATGTACCTGACTCAAGAAATACATGATTTGAAATACATGATACATGATGATACAATGATTTATGGGCCGATCTCATTACAAATACCCTGAGCCTGTTGTTGCATTTCTTTAAATACTCAGACCGAGACAGAAACTTCTTGGTACTTTGTACCAGTCGCACTGAGACATTCCAAATGATACCAAACATGTATAGTGTTGTATGATAATTGTTCACATTAAACCATATAGATTTTTGGGTGAATTTCAGGTGATCTCAGCATGAGAGAGGAATTTACAGTAAAGAAAATTTACAGTAGCAAAATTGTTTACTGCACTTTGTTATTCTTATTTATTTACCTGTAGCAGCTAATGAATCGGAAGTCTCACACATTCACAAAAAATAGCTTCCATGTTACAAAATAAAGTGGAAACACCTGTCATTTTATTTGAACAAAATGTAATTATTTATTTAATTGTTGGAGACTAGGCTATGTCTTATGCATGCAACACCAATTGAGGAAATAAGCTAATGCAATGTCTAAAACGTTAATTTAAAAAAACCCTCTTACACTTTATTTTAAGGTGTCCATGTTACAGTGTATCTCTACAGTGAAAAACAGGACTGCTGAAAAGAGTCTAATAAATATTACTAAAGATCGCCTATGAATGTTTTATAAACATCTGCTATGTGGTGTCACCTTTGTGTCCCTGTGCAATATGTTCTGTTTGAAATATTCTTCTCAATCTCCATATGTTCCCATCAGCTAATCAGATCACTGGCCCTTGCAGCGCATATCAGCCGTAAATCTGCTCTCTGGTGAAGTTTCCCAGATTCAATCACATAAGAGTATTTAGTTGTACACATTCGTCTCATAGATGAAACATGTTAAGATGTTTGAGCCTTAGAACTGCAACTAGATGTACCGCATTGCGGTACAAAATATGACCGCCGCTCAGGCCTGCACTGGCTTTCCACAAAAATAAATGACGTGGAGTAATTTGGCTGTATTGCGTGTTTATGTATATACCTAAAAAAAGTAATAGTATGTGCATGTCTGTCTGTGTGTGTGTGTGTGTGTGTGTGTGTGTGTGTGTGTGTGTGTGTATGTGTGTGTGTGTGTGTTTGTGTATGTGTGTGTCTGTGTGTGTGTGTGTGTGTGTGTGTGTGTGTGTGTGTCTGTGCGTGTATGCATGTGTGCGTACATGTGTGCGCGTGTGTGTTTGTGTGTGTGTGTCTGTGCATGTGGATTTGTATGTGTGTGTATGGGTGTGTGTCTGTGCGTGTGGATGTCAGTGTGTGTGCATGCTTGCGTTTCTTTGTATTCCTGCATGTGTGTGTGTGACAGTATCATCCTAAACCAGCAACCCTTCGCTCAACAGCACCATCTACAGGCCGATGAGTGTACAGTCACTAAATGTGCACATAAATGAATTTATTTTATACCCCCCCATGGATGAAATTCTACAAAACTTAGCAGAGGATACCCCCAGAGGATGTCAAGTTAATCATACACATGAAATATGGTGCAGTTCTGAACATCTCCACTGAAGATAGGGGCGATTAAAGCAGAATAATATTGCATTTTCATTTTTTATGGGAGGGGCGCAAATCACAAATGAGTGATTAAGGGCTAGGTTGATGTGGGCCCTTAAGAGCAACATACCATAAAAATTTCTTCATCCTCGTTGCCACGGTTCAGGTAGTTATTTAGGAAAAACTGCATTTTTTTGGGTTTGGGGGGGCCCAGCGCGGGGGGGGGAGTGGCCCCCGGGGACCAAACGAAATTTTTCCGTAGAAGTCTAGTGGGGCTACATGCCCACCAAATTTCATGTTCCCCGGTGCTTCGGTGTCCCTGGTATCGTTGACGAAAAATTTACGGGGGCCCCAGCTCAGGGGGGGAAGTGGCCCCCGGGGACCAAACGAAATTTTTCCGTAAAAGTCTAGTAGACCAACATACCATAAAAATTTCTTCATCCTCGGTGCCACGGTTCAGGTAGTTATTTAGGAAAAACTGCATTTTTTTGGGTTTGGGGGGGCCCAGCGCGGGGGGGGAGTGGCCCCCGGGGACCAAACGAAATTTTTCCTTAGAAGTCTAGTGGGGCTACATGCCCACCAAATTTCATGTTCCCCGGTGCTTCAGTGTCCCTGGTATCGTTGACAAAAAATTTACGGGGGCCCCAGCGCGGGGGGGGGGGGGGGAGTGGCCCCCGGGGACCAAACGAAATTTTTCCCTAAAAGTCTAGTAGACCAACATACCATAAAAATTTCTTCATCCTCGGTGCCACGGTTCAGGTAGTTATTTAGGAAAAACTGCATTTTTTTGGGTTTGGGGGGGCCCAGCCCGGGGGGGGAGTGGCCCCCGGGGACCAAACGAAATTTTTCCTTAGAAGTCTAGTGGGGCTAAATGCCCACCAAATTTCATGTTCCCCGGTGCTTCGGTGTCCCTGGTATCGTTGACGAAAAATTTACGGGGGCCCCAGCGCGGGGGGGGGGAAGTGGCCCCCGGGGACCAACCGAAATTTTTCCGTAAAAGTCTAGTAGACCAACATACCATAAAAATTTCTTCATCCTCGGTGCCACGGGTTCAGGTAGTTATTTAGGAAAAACTGCATTTTTTGGGGTTTGGGGGGGCCCAGCGCGGGGGGGGGGGGGGTGGCCCCCGGGGTCCAAATGAAATTTTTCCTTAGAAGTCTAGTGGGGCTACATGCCCACCAAATTTCATGTTCCCCGGTGCTTCGGTGTCCCTGGTATCGTTGACGAAAAATTTACGGGGGCCCCAGCGCGGGGGGGGAAGTGACCCCCGGGGACCAAACGAAATTTTTCCGTAAAAGTCTAGTAGACCAACATACCATAAAAATTTCTTCATCCTCTGTGCCACGGTTCAGGTAGTTATTTAGGAAAAACTGCATTTTTTTGGGTTTGGGGGGGCCCAGCGCGGGGGGGGAGTGGCCCCCGGGGACCAAACGAAATTTTTCCTTAGAAGTCTAGTGGGGCTACATGCCCACCAAATTTCATGTTCCCCGGTGCTTCGGTGTCCCTGGTATCGTTGACGAAAAATTTACAGGGGCCCCAGCGCGGGGGGGGAAGTGGCCCCCGGGGACCAAATGAAATTTTTCCGTAAAAGTCTAGTAGACCAACATACCATAAAAATTTCTTCATCCTCTATGCCACGGTTCAGGTAGTTATTTAGGAAAAACTGCATTTTTTGGGGTTTGGGGGGGCCCAGCGCGGGGGGGGAGTGGCCCCCGGGGACCAAACGAAATTTTTCCTTAGAAGTCTAGTGGGGCTACATGCCCACCAAATTTCATGTTCCCCGGTGTTTCGGTGTCCCTGGTATCGTTGACGAAAAATTCAGTAAGGTGACGGGAAAAAAAAAAAAAAAAAACTTTGACAATCCCTATATGACCGCTTTCGCTAGCTACGCTAGCGACGGTCATAATTATAAACCTAAGATGAGGAGGATGATTTTACTTGTGTTAAATGTTAGACCATGCGCTCTCTGTTTCTTTTCTCTGTGTCAAGGGACAATACATAGGTAATTAGTGTTTTCATTCCGTCTTGTGTGCATTACTTATTAAAAAAAATTGCACACTCAAAGAGACCATTCTAATACTATTTAGACTGCTGATGACATGATATGTTAAAATACTCAGTGTAACTGGGTTCTGGCATTGTTATTGCACAGATGCATGCAAATCTACACTGTGTGTGTCATCACCACAGGCATGATTTTATTCATATTAAAGCAGATCACATAACACTTGTTGAAGGGCTGCAGCACATTTACAGCTAAAGTCTGTGTTTGTGCTGATGAGCAGCAGGAGCCTTCCATCTGGGAACTATCTAGCCAGGAGGCCTTGAATTGTTAATAAATTCATGATCCAGTATGTCCTTAAAAGAAATGTTTACCCAAAAATTCTAATTCTGTCATCATTTACTCACCTTACTAGACTAGACTCGACTTTACTCAACTAGAGACTGTCTTCCTTTGCTGCTGGTTTGCGTCTGTAAGCTCCATATAGCTTTCTGTTTTGAATCTCTATTTTTACTATCATTCCTTGTTGTTTATATTGCTAAATATAACCTACTCATCAACATATATTAGATATTGACTAATATTGCCTATCACATTAATCTGACATCGCTACTAATCGTTGCTCAGACCCCCTTCCTGTTCGCCGAAGTGAGGAGATACTTAGTAGACTGTCCTCACTCAATGGCTGGCTGTTTAAGTGGTGTCCACAAAATAAGATAGGGTTCATAGACAATTGGAAAAGTTTTTGGGGCAGACCTGACCTGTTGAAAAGAGATGGTATTCATCCCTCCTGGGATGGTGCTGCTCTTCTCTCTAGTAATTATGGCACATAGTCTTAGAGCTCAAACATGAATTGGGGCTCAGGTCAGGAAGCAGACAGACTGGCTAAACCGACCGTCTGCTACTAACCCTTTTAGTGAAAACACCATGCAGTGTTACTATAGTTTTTGGACAATGGATTTCTAGGATTTGTCCAGTTATTTGAATTGTCTAGAAATGGATTTTAAAATTAGACTATTTTATAAAGACTCAAACAGAGTAATTACTAGCAAATAAACAATTAGCATGTTATTAAATATTGGGTAACACTAATAAGGTTCAATAATTAGCATTAGTTAACTACATTAATTAACATGAACTAAGAATGAACAATACTTCATCAACATTTATTAATCTTAGTTAATATTGATTTCAACATTTACTAATACATTATTAAAGCCAAAGGTTTTATTTGTTAACATTAGTTAATGCACTGTGAACTAAAATGAACAAACAATGAACAATTGTATTTGTATTAACTAACAAAGATTAATAAATACTGTTACAAAAGTTTTGTTCATTGTTCGTTTATTTTAGTTAATACATTAACTAATGTTAACTAATGAACCTTATTGTAAGGTGTTACCGAATATTGTGATGTTAATGTATTTGGTTTTGGTGGACTAGATTTACTACGCTGCTGCTGCAGTTGATGACTGCTGCTGCTGGAGAGCAAGTATGGACTTGCTACTGCTAACATATACACAGACATGCTGTCGCGAGCAAGTAAGAAATGCTGTTGCTGCTGCATAAATAGACATACATAAATCCCTTAGCAGATCTAGCTGGGGGGTTTCTGAGGAACTATAGCAGCTTTTCCACCATCAGGCCAAACAATTCTGTTTGCTTAACCATTCCATTCCGTGCTAATCTGGCCCTTCCGGTATGCATATGGTTTAAGTTTCCACTTTGGGGCCGATTACGAATCTCTTTGGAATGAAATACAAATGTGTAATTCGTTGACTTGGTAACGCAAGAGTTTACAGACACTATGAGATGTCAATAGCAACCACGTTGTGGAGGATGATCAGATGGTTCTTTTAATTTCATTATTAATTTGTGTTTACGTTGCTCAAAGACTATTTAAATGTTGAGCACGCAATCTCATTGGCTGCAAGATCAGAAGAGGCCAATCAGCTTGTGCCATGTAGTAATGATGTGATTGCTTGCAGATTGAATTTAAAGGACCTATCAGCCTGTGCCCTCTAGAGTATCATGTCTGAACTAGATATTTTTAATTCCTACCCCAAAGCTGTGGTAACTGATTGTTAGCAGTCCTAAGAGAGATTATTTCACTCCCTGTAGGCTGGTTCAGTTAGATCTTATGGGCCACACATTCACTGTTCACGCCTGCCAGACTGTTTCTAAACTTGTCTCTCAAAGATTTGCAATCTCCACACACAGAGCTCAGTAGCACCAACAAACAACACACTTATCTCCCCTGAAATGCTGCAGACTTAAAACACTAAAGACTGCAAAAGTCACACAGACCTCCTCAAACAAAAATTACTCCATATCACCAGATCAAATCCACCTGCTTACTTTGGCACCCTAAGCTGATCTGATTAGTTCCACCCTTGATAGCATCAGATATCTTGAACCTATCTGAAACAATCTTAGCCTTGAAGACATAGAAAGACATTCAATCACCTGGGTTCTCTTTTAACGTCAAGAGCTGATGTCCTTGCGTTATTTTTACCTCATAGAAGTATAAGTAAATCTTTGAATATCAGCCCTGCATTTAATCAGCCTCTCACAATTCAAAAGGAATGATGAACTTTGCCCACTGTCAGAAAATAGGAGATTAAGGTTGCATACCAGTACGCTAGAGAACGAAAAAGAGACAGAGAGACAAAAAGAAAGAGAAATTCATCATATATGACAGCAGCCATTTGATCCATGCATCACTGATCTGAATGTACTGTATGTAACTCTTTGCTAGGGCTGGCAATCAATTAAAATCTTTAACTGAGTTAATTTAATTTATAATATACATTTATTTTAATATTTATATATAAGATAAAAAATTTACATTATATTGCCAGATTAAAGCATTGAATAGGCATTACAAACAGTAGCTTTACAGGTCAATATATTATTTGTTTTATTTCCATATCAATGAACATAAGCCTGTCCCTGGCCTATAGTAAGTTTAGATTGCTATGATGGTAGGAAAATCCCTCATTACGGGTCAGGGAGCATCATTAATGTTTCTATGCAGTTTTTAAAGTATAACTGATTACTAGCTAAATTAACATGTTAAATTGAAAGCCCTGCTTTTCACACTTTGGAAGCACATCTTTAAAAAAATCTCTGCCAGCAAAAAAATAAGTGGTAGATGTTTAGTGTGCTGAATTAACTTGATATGATAGATGGTAGTGTGTGCTGCATGTGGGTGGAACAGTTGGAGCAGTGTTAGGATGGAGAGAAGCATGTGATGAGACAATGCAGCCCTACTGTTACTCACACAGTAACACTCTCACTGAGAAAAGTTGAAAGGCTACTGACAGAGGCGCTGACATGTTCTGTGGGTAAAAATATAACAGAACACACTAACACACTCGATGCACCCAGACATGTTTGTGAGAGTCAGCGGATCACAATGGATTACATCAGACCATGCAACATATAACAGTGCAAGAATGTGCAAATCTCCTGGTATTATAGAAACATGTCAAAAACGTATGCTCCACAGACTTGTGGAATGAACAGGTATCCCCGGAGAACATTTGATTTAAAGAGACAGGCTGTCAGCTAAAGGGGAACAGGACTAGGAGCTGTTATATATAATTAGGTAGTGGACGGGGGCACATATTTATCACTCCCGCCCTTCCACTCTCACTCTGTCTCTCTCTCCCCCCATTATTATTATTATTATTTTTTTTCAGTCAGTCTCTCTCTGTTTTATTCATGTAGAAGACAGACTACGGATATATACCCGCTTGGCAGCCAGGCAAAACCACAACATGACATCCTTATCCACAACTAACTAATAGACAGAAGACTATAAAAATTACACATTCATTTAAGTAGCAATAAACATTTGCAATGCTAAGATTTGGAATTTTCAGTCTGTGAAAGATCATGGTCAAGATGTTCTCAAATGGCTTCATGTAAGCAGAGCCAGCTAGTTCACCAGTTACATTATGTAGGCTGTTAAAACTGACACATCTTGAATGAGAATCGAACAGACTGGTTCTCTTGGCTCACTGTATGCCTGCCTTTCTTAGCAGGCTTCTTCTGTGAACATGAGTTGCATTTTCTCCTAGAGCAAAAGGTGCAATTTACTTTGCTTTTACTCAGTGGGTTTTTGAGTCCGGCTTCTGATACTCTATTAGTATTAGTAATGCAGCTCAATGCAAGACTTAACCTTCTCTTATTCAGGATTGGGGGACCAAATGTATAGGAATTTAAGGATATGGTTCCACGAATATGGTTGTCACATTACTTTTTAAGCATTAAAGGCACAAAGACAATGGTTTTTTTTTTTTTTTCAATAGAATGAAGTGTAAAGAGAAAATGAAATTATATTTTTCTTAATTTTTTCACAAATTGTTGTATTGTCTGCACTCATCAAGCTAAACCATATTACTGTAGTGGGAAAAAAAAATGAAACAATTTTTTAGCAATTAGCAAATACAAGTTTATCAATTAGGCTACTACAAACCAAATGTTGCTAAATCAGATACTAAGTGAAAGCTTATTTACACAAAATTTGCAACCTTGTTCTTTTTATTTTTTATTCTAATTTTGCTGTTCATTTAATGCTTTTGCAAGAATGTCAAAAATCACAAAAATAAAGGATTAAAACTGTATTTAGACATATTGATAACTCCATAGAAAGTGAATAGAACATAGTAAACAGATTTGTACTAATCGCTTATTGAGAAAACGTAGTATATATATATATATATATATATAGAGAGAGAGAGAGAGAGAGAGAGAGAGAGAGAGAGAAAGAGAGAGAGAGATGTGAAAATGGTACAAATGATTTAATGTGTTTCTAAATAGACTACTAATTGCATACCGAATTTATAGGTCATGAAAACATCTGAATAAGCAAAACTGGATAAAGAATTAGCATGTTTTTCACATCATGAAGGAGCAATGATCATGTCACTGAAATCCCTTGCACATTAAAAAACAGTATGATTATTTACAAAGTATTTGCATAGCCCATAATCATCATTGCCCACAAGGCAGTTGCTACAATATGAATCGTAGACTTTGCTAAGATGTTACCAAGTAACATTAACGCTCTAATAACACGAAGTAATTACTGTAAATAGCACCTGCGCTTCACCTGTCTTTCTAATATCCCTTTCACACTGACTGGGAAAACAACGGTGTTTACTGCAGCACGAATGAGCCCTGAAGTAGCCTAGAATCTATCACACAGCACTTATCTACATTAGCCTAATATTTATTACAAAGTATTATTTTAAATGGGATGAAAACCCATAACTCTTTATATACCGACCAAAAATTAAGAACAAATCCCCAAAATTGCTCTTTGCAAAGTTTCCTACCTTAAAACAAGATTTGTCGGCCAACTTGGTCCTTACAATTGGTTATATGACAAACTGAAGACTCTTCGTGGAGATATTTTTCAACTTAATTCACAGGTTAAATCGTTTTTCCTGGACGAGCTGTTGGTTGCGCACTCCGGAGATGCCGCAGGAAAAGCGCGTGGTGGCTTGACTCAGAGAGCGAGCGAGCGAGAGAGAAACTCATATGTGGAGTCCTGAACAATACTCAATGCTCCATCACTCCTCTGTAACCAGGTAACGGCTCTTCCGCAAGCACACGCAAAAGGTAGGCGTTGATATAAATCACTCCGGTACCCGTCAGCTGGTGTGTGTGTGTGTGCGAGGTTTATTCGTTGTTGGTTTTAAACTACAATGCACGGCGTATTCGCACGAAAAAAAAAAAAAAAAAAAGAATTAGAGTACTACATACTGCTGGACAGATTATTTCCGAATAATGATCCCAGATGAAAATAAGCGTCATTTGTTGTCATAGGGCACATTGTTGGCTGTTGATATTTAGTTTGATAGACCAATATCATTAAGTAAAGTTTTGAGTAGCCTACTAATGAGCACGTTTAGATGCAAATCATTTTCCATGTTTTGAATACGGTTCACATGTACATTACACAAAATCTGTCAAAAATAAACCCATTAAAACAGATTGCCATTTCAGATAAAGCAAAAATGGCCATGTGCCTTTTTTGTATAATTTTTTGGGACATTAACATCTTATTCTCAATTTATCTTATTTTAACTTAAAGGGATACTTCAGGATTTAGCATTAAGCTTTGTATTAGTAGAAAACCTGTAGTATTTTCGAATTACCGTGCTTTCCACCCTCATATCCCCCTGAGAGGAGAGATTTATGTATTTTTTGTCTGGAAAAAATCGTCAGATGACGCAAAAATCGCCATTTTGCGTCATCGGAGGATTTTCTGGACAGAGGCTAAAGACTACAGCCAGTAGATGGCGTTGTTCCGCATGTGTTCAGCCCGCCCATAGAGGGTGGGATCTAGAGGGCTGCATTGGGATTGAGTCCCGCCGGGTCCCGCGGGACCCAACGCAAATCTCGCGGGAGCGGGCGGTTTGAACTTTGCTGCGGGCGGGAATGGGCGGCAAAAAAAAAACACTGCGGGATCGGGAGGTAGCCTTGCAACATGATGGAGATGTCAATAATGGCGCTTTTCCACTACACAGTACCAGCTCGCCTCGGCTCGACTCGACTCGCCTTTGTTTGGTTTTCCACTGTGTAAAAGTTGTAACTGTATCTGCTTCCAGGTACTTTTTTTCGTACCACCTCCGGCGGGGTTCTGGGCAAGCTTAGGCGATACTAAAATGTGACGTGAAAACACGGCAGACTGCTGATTGTTCAGAGAGAAGCATCACTATTCACTGCGTCATCATTGCACGCGCAAGACAGAGTATCCTGAATAAAAAAACAGCAAAAACGAAAACAAAACCATCCAAAAACAGCACACTCGATTTCCTCCTTTATCCTGTATGTGTCCAGTAGGCTATGCCGCCCAGGGAAACGAAACAAACAACCCCATGAATCTCTTTAATAATAGCAATACAAATATGTGTTTTTTCCTGCGGGACGGGAGAAGACACAAACTCAATGCATCTCTATTATTGTGCGGGAATAAATTCTCAGAGTTTTGCGGGTGCGGGCGGGAGTGGACATACATATTGCGGGAGCGGGCGGGAGTGAAACACATACGTTGCGGGAGCGGGCGGTAATGGTCAGAAATTCGGCGGGCGCGGGCGGGAGCGGGATGAAGAAAACAGTCCCGCGCAGGGCTCTAGTGGGATCTCACTCACATAATGTACACACAGTCAGCCGTCTTTCTTTGGAAGCTAAGCTTGTAGGCTCTTGTTCTGTGAAGAAAGCTGAGTAGTAGGAGAAAGCTGAGTAGTAGGGGTTACCATCCTCCTTTTCCCGGACTTGTCCGGCGGGCGAGATCATTCAAAATGTCCGGGATTCAGCTTTTGCTTTCTGCGGTCGCCATTCATTGTTTACATGCACACCTCTTGTTTCAATCTAACTGAATTCATTTCGATTGGTGAATCTGAATGTAGTGTTTACATGAACGCTAAACAAGTGATCGGTTGATGTGCGTTTTACCATTGCTAAGAAAATTCCCGCTCCTCCGTGAGAGATACGAGACCGGCGCGTCTCAGTAATGACGCCACCGGCCTCGCGCCGTTCTCCCGCGGCCGTCAGCCTCGTCCTGCTCGCCACAGTAAACATGATGAATGGCGACTGTAGAACGCAAAAGCCGAATCCCGGACATTTTGGGCGATCTCGAAATCCCAGGCAGACTCGTCACGGATACTCACTGGTAGCCTAACGTTGTTGTTTTCAACTGCGCTCTCTAACCGGTAGGCGTGGCCTCCTAGGGCAGCGAAGCAAGTGCATTCTGGGAGTTGTTGTCTTTCATCCACATTAGCCAAAAATAAATTTTCTGGCTTTTCTCAGTCTAGAAAGCTCCAAATAAAAAAAATGTCTTCACATTTCTTCTACATAAATGACCTATTTTAAATACACATTCATCTTTCCAGAGGTGAAGTATCCCTTTAATTTTGAGTTTCACGGATTCAGCCACTCCATCAGCTCCAGACCCTACAACTCCACCCACTCCTTCACTCTCACCCAAATTCTAATCACCTGCACCTGGCCACACTCATTAAGGACTGATAAATACTCACCCGTTAATGCATCGCAGGCCGTGTCTGAAATCATTCCCTAACCAGTCAACAATTTGATCTCACCATGAGCTCCCAGGATACTCATGATGTGGTCACAATGTGAGGTCACAGCGCATTACTGTGAGCTCATACCGTAAACTCGCCATGTGAGACCATTGTGATATCATTGTGTTAAACTCTCATTCTGTTAGTTTAGTTTGAGTTAAGTTAAAGTTAAGTTTTAACATTTCTCTAATATTGGTCTGTTATATCACAAACATCATGTAGAAGTTCATATTTTATTTCCATCAACAAATTATTAAAAAAATTCAGTTTCCTTTGTTTATTTTGTATTCTTTTCAGCCTGGTGTTGGCATTTGACACAAATATTTCTATCTGACAGATGCATTCAAATGCTGGTGTTGTTTGGTGACTCCTTAACCTATTTCTTCTTCCCCTTAAAGCAACACTAAAAAACTTTTTTTACCTTAAAATAATGTTTCCAAAATCGTTTCAGTGGTTCTTCAAGTCGTAACAGGGTGAAAGGCACTTCCGCATTCACTTTGCGGCCCTATATCTGCTATATATGCGCTATGCAAGTTTCTGTAGTTCGAATGAGACATAAGAAACATCTCGGTTACGCCTCGTTCCCTGTGTAGGGAACGGAGACGTTACGTCGTGACGACGAATGGGGTTTCGCTTAGAAAGCCTCTCACCTTCGAGTGTTACAAAATGAGCCAATGGCAAGGAAATGCCATGGATCTGCGGAATTTGCATAGCGTAACTCCGTCCCACCTCATGGGTATAACTGAATCATCCATCCATTTTCCAAACCTCTAGTCCAATGTAATATCATACAGGAATAAATTCCTTTTTAATTGATTATTAAATTGTTTAATTATCAGCGCCAGACCATACAACTCCACCCTCTCACCCAAGTCACACCTCATCCTCATCTCCCTTCATCCTTCCCTGTGCCTAGGAATCCTCAGTCTGGATTCATCTGCAAAGAGTAAGACTGTTACATTTGAGCTAAATTTGGATTTGTGTCTGCATCAGAAATCTACTTACCTGTATGTTCGCATTCAACTGTTGAATAAAGCATCGGATTTTGTTATCATGTTGTCTCGACTATCGTGAAAACCCTCAGGGAACAGATTGGTTTAAACTTAAATATTGACTATAAAACATGCTTCAGTTGCATATTTGAGACAAGTCTCACATGTAAAATCTGCAAATCTGACATGTAATTTACTCTTCTGATCTTCTAGTATTTGTGCTACTTTTTTCTTACCAAAGACAGAAATACTTGCTGAATGCTAGTAATAATTTTTAGAAAGATCAAGGCTTGGGTTATATAACCTAAATAATTTCTGTCTTTCTGTGGTAAGAAAAAAGTAGCACAAATACTAGAAGATCAGAAGAGTAAATTACATGTCAGATTTGCTGATTTTCACTGACATGCAGCTGTCATTGAATTTGACATGCAGTTGTCAGAAAAGACATGCAGTTTTCAGAAAGACATGCAGTTTTCACTTCGGTCTACTTGTCTAAGACGTTTAAGGGTATTTTATTGAAGAAAAAACAACAACAACTGAGATATGCAAATATTCTTGCATAATATGGCTTATAACTGTATAAAATTCCCTGTAACTTTGAATTTCTTCAAGAAACATAGGAAATATAGAAATATAGAAAAACATAGAAATATAGGTCCTTCATGAGATATCTGGGATAAAAAATGTAAAAAAGGATGAATCTGTGATACAACTGTCAGCCGTATGAAAGAGGGCCATCCGCTAAAGCCTGGAACACACTAGACGATTTTCAAATCTTAACCGATTTTAAAACTGTGGGAGACCACAGACATAATGAGTTCCAACCGATTTAGCATTATAATCCTCTGAACGCACAGACTAAATGATTCAGCCGGACTGCAAGACCACACACTTATTGATTATAGGAATGATTTGACAGTGAGATGAAATCCCACAGAGACTCGCAAGATCAATGTGACTTGAGAAGAAAAACAAATGGAGGACAATCGACGTTGTCAGCTGGCTCTCCTGCTGCGTGTTCTGTTTCACAGTGAAAAACAAAGTAGAAAAAAAAGAATATGGGTGATCTTCTTCCTCAATCTCAATACTCTCCTTCATGGCATGTTTGTGGCTGCCAAGTTTCAGTTAGCCTATAGAAGCACGCAATATCCGGTAGGTGAAGCTTGCTCGCTCTCATTGGTCATTGCGGGTATCACGTCAGAGGCAGCCCGATCAAGAGATTCGGTATAGTAGAAGGCTCTGACATGATTGGGAGCAGTAACATAATCGTAATGACACCACACAATTGGGGATTTTTTGGACAAAAAGTCAGTTGTGACAAGCCTTAAATCGGGCCACACACCCCAGATCGTTGGGGGTTGCAAATTGGGTTTAAAATCGGCCTTAAAATCTTCAAGAGTGTGGCCTGCCTAAAGAGGTTAATGATAACAGGATTTTCATTGAAGAGTCATACAATATAACACATGCAAAAGAAAAGACTTTCACTGAGTGCATAGCTGGTTAAAGGTTAAAGAACTGAGAGGTTGCTAGAGTTAAAAGGTCTTTAATTAAATAATTCTACCAATTTCACCTTTAATTCTACCATATAATAATTCAACCAATTTCAAACATTTAAAAAAAAAATAATAATAATAATGGCTGCTTGTTTAAACATTTAGATGTTTTGTATGGTAACTTTAGTGAATGCATGAGAAGATTGCTCCTTTTCCTTCATATGTGAGCGAAACCTGGTCCGAATCTGATGATGTGCTGTCAAGATTATGTAATAGGATGCAGGAAATCAATAGCTCATTACTTGCATTTGACTCAGAAATCCCTGCCTTGTATATTCATGGCATCCATGGCATTTCAAAACTTTTGAAGCCTTAACAGCAAATCCAGAGATGTTCTCTAAAATCCATCAAACCCTGGGCCACCATAAACAACCACCAGCTATCCCAATTTAACCAGGTCCTGTCTGGCATAAAAAAATGAGCTCCATTAGTGCCTCGTCCAAGTGTTAGTTCAGAGGAGTCTGACAGTCTGGTGTATCTGACTGGCGAGGTTTGTGGGTCCACTCCCACAGTGTGCTAAAGGTCATTGCTAAGGTGCGCTGGTTGCTTCTGTTCCTGCATCATTAAGCCAGCATGAGGCTTGTAAATGTCAACAAGTATAAACCCCCAAGCGCTCTGCTATGCTTCAGAGCATCATCATTTCTGTCAAACCTCTCCTACTTTCTTCACTGAGTGGGCCTGCAAATACAGAAGATTGGCAGATTTCCAGTGTAACTAGGACTGACTGTTAATTTGTGTAACTGGTTGCATATTAGATTAATTGACATGTCAAGGAGATCAAAAAACAGAAAGCCACTTTACTGTAGGTAGGTACCCACTTACACCTCCATTATATCAGATCCAGCAGCATGCCATGAGGCTATGTTATGATTTCTGATACGATTCCAGCAGATATGACAGCTGAATGTCTCCTATCTCCTAACTTGAAGGTAGGGTAGGCCATTTCAGAGAGGCTACCCTTATGAAAAAGACACAGTCAAGTCACATTTATTTATATAGCACTTTTTACAGTTCAGATTATTTCAAAGCAGCTTTACAGAGATAAAAGGAAAATAATGCAAAAAAATTGTTTACAGAAGAAATTAGCGTCACAGTCCAGCTCAGTTCAGTTCTTGTATAGTACTGTCAATGCAGGCAGATCAATATTATTGTTGAATAATAATTTAAATGTTAAATTTAATTTTAACATTTTAACTCAAGTGTGCTATTAGTATACTTCTTTTAAACTAAAAATAAGAAAGTATACTTTCAGTATATTTTGTATGTACTTCTCAGTAATATACTTAAAATTACACTTATGTTTGACTTATAGGGCCTACTGAAAGAAAAGGCCTATACTTGTACTCAATCTTTTGATCGAGATATACTTAAAAGTGTAATTAAAGGGATACTCCACCGTTTTTTCATATTAAACTATGTTATTCTCTTAACTAAGACGAGTTGATACATACCTCTCTCATCTCAGTGCGTGCACTCAATCGCTCTCGCGCGGTGACACTTTGAAAGCACTTAGCTTAGCCCAGTATATTCAATGGTATCTAATAGCAATTAATTTAGAAGTGACCAAACACATAAGCGTTTTCCCTATTTAAAAACAGTTACACGAGTAGTTATACGACCAAGTATGGTGACACAAAATAAAACGTGGCGCTTTTCTAAGCGGGTTAAAAAGGATAACTATAATGTATGGCGTAATAGCACTTTTGAAAGTACTTCGACTCGGCGCAGTAAAAAGTCACGCCTGATCCTCTAGGTTACATGAGTTACAGTTACACGAGTAGTTATACGACCAAGTAGTGCTATTCCGCCATACATAGTATAGTTATCCTTTTTAACCCGCTTAGAAAAGCGCCACGTTTTATTTTGTTGAAGATGAGAAGATGATAAAGGTTTTGTAGGTTTGGTTGGCCGATATAACGTAATTCAATGAAAAAAGAGAGTGAGAAAATGCCTCCACAGGCACAGATCCACAGAAATGGCAGAGCACCCATGGAAAAACACAAGATATTCTCCATTCATTTTAACCAATCAAAAAATGTATTGAGATTCATCAATTCATGATGAATGCTGAAGCACACCATCGCACAGAGAAAAATAAAATGACTCTTGAAAAACTAAGATCAAGTATAATTAATTGTTGAGTAATGTGCATGTTAAAATGTTTTAAGAGGCATTTGTCAGCTTGCCTAGCCCAGTTATCATTTACTCATGGAAGCAAAGGTAAACAAAGATATTTAGTTGGTAAAGTATTTGCACTAGAAAATTTCCAATTAAAAAAAAATGGAAAGATTGCATTGGTTGGGTTATGAAATTTAGGCACCCATCGGCAGAAACATAAATCAGCGTCTATGCCTCCATACAACACATATTGCACGCACATGCTCACAGTCATTGCATATGTTTTAACTAGAGGGGCAAAAATGTGCATCATTAACATTTTTTATGTACTCTATCCCTGCAGCTTCATGCAAATATGAAAAACAGTCAGTTTCATGTCAATATTATAGCTGATCAAAAGAAACAACATAGCACATAGCTGTTGGCTTTTTTTGGTAACACATTAAACATTAAAATTAAACATTAAAATGTCCATGTAATACATTCTGGTAATTTTACACATTGCTGTAATAAGTGGCACCATGTGGATGCATTTATTGTTGAAGAGCTTATCAAAGAGCTTGTTCATTTTTAAAATAGAAAGGGTTTTGTTCTGAGAGTAAGGAGTTCATATGCTGCTCAAGATGTGTATTAAAGTGATATCAAAAGCCGGAAACAGTTATAGTTTGACTGCAGACAAGTGTAAACAACAAAACATTGCTACCTCAAACACATACAATATATACAACCCTTCCTGCACAAGCCTATCAATCTACCTAAATTTTCACAATTGTTATCTGGGTTCGTACGACATACATATGTCGCAATTACCATAATTTTGAGATGTCAACACGTCACGTTCTACTCAATGCTGCCCTCGGACTAAGAACTATGGATTTCTATGGCAACACTATCACCAGCCAAATTAATATGCAGCGGTTAGCTGGTACAGGCTCTCAGAAAATTTCCAGTTTACAAGCTGTTATTATGAGTTCTACGAGGACGTGAACACTTTTTTACCAATTGAAAAAAAAAACATTCAAATCCATGTGATAAACGTGTTAGCTCAAAAGTAACTAAATAATAGTTATAAATAAAAAATCAGAATACATTACCTAAAATGAGTAATCTTTCTTACATTACAGTTTTTGTCATGTAATTTGGAATCAGTAACTGACTACAATTTGTAAGTAATCTACCCTGCCTAGTGCCTACACTACCCCTAAACCTAACCCTACCTACTACTTACTACTATTGAAGCTAGATCTGTGTCTGTCAAAAAGAGATGCTTAAATGAGAACACTAGTGTGCTATTTATGAAGGCCATATCTTTAACACCAAGCATATCTGCAGACTATGTTGATTCTCTCCTTGAGTCCTTTAACTCAAAAGTACAGAGTATAATAAATGATATTGCTCCTGTTAAAGTCAGGAAGAAGAGTGGCAGACAAAAAGCACCAACAGCAGAGCAAAATATGAAAAGACAATGCAGAAAAGCTGAGCGCATGTGGCGGAAGACAAAACTTGTAGTCCATTATAACATCTATAAAGACAGCCTCCAATATTATAAACAGAAACACACTGTAAAAAATTCCTGTAAATTTACATGGAAATTTAACAGCAAATTGCTGTTTCCATGTAATAACAGCATTTTGCTTTTTTTTACAATGCATTATGGGAAGACTTGTTCACTTCGGGTTGTGTGGTCGATCAACAACAAATTGTCACTGTTATTTAACAGTATTATACCCTATTTTCGTCCAATGTGCACAAGGCGACATTTTGGATTATCTGAATGAGGTAGGTTTTCAACGATTTATTATTTTATTATCTTTAAATGACCTATTACTTTAAAATATAACATCTTAAACATCTAATGAAGCTTCTGTGATTTAAATAAGATGGCTCCATTAAATGATGTGTTTTAACTATAGGCAAATAATTGGTCAACGGAGTGAGATTGAGCCCAGACTGCCATACAGCCATTTTATCACACACACAGGTAAGAATACCTAATTTTCATTCAACCTGCATTACCAAACTTTATCCAAGTAATAGATTAATGGAATGAACGAAATATGTATATTTTTTCTTCTTGTGTGGCAAGTTAACATGCACATTCAGTCCATGAGAGACATTATTTTGAGACATAGACAAATTATCTGCTGGTGTAACTTAATTTGCCGCTCTGCGCTTATTTTAATCGCCCTGTTATCAAGTAGGCCTATATTATAAAATAACAATATATATAAAGATCCAGTGAATCCGGTTAGTGAATGGGTAAGATTTGCACGCACACTCATAACGCGTTTGTACTGTCAAGCATGCAAGGGAACTATAAAGTTTGAGTTTTGAATTATAAGTGTTTATGAAACATGTTCAAATCTTTTTTGTCAGTAAATGGTAGTGAGGTATGAACAACATTTTAAATTCTTGTCTTATATACTTTAAATGTGTCTAATGGACAATGGAATCCTCAAGCCATCCTAGGTGTATATTACTTTCTTCTTTGAGCCGAACACAGTCAGAGTTATATAAAATAATATACTGGCTTCCCAGCTTTGCAATGGCATTAAATAGATCCCGAGTTTTTGAAGCTTAAAAATATCCATGTTTATAACTTTTATAAACTATAATCACTGGCTTCCGGAAACAGCCGTACACGAGTTCATGATAGAGTCGAGTTGCGGCAGAAGAATGACCTCTGACCCGACATATGAAATCTTATATCAAAGTCCTTTTCTTTCAAAACGTCTCTTTTTAGACTTATAATTCATGACCGGCATTTTGTTTTACTCTATCCTCTGCACTTCCGCATTCGTCAGTTCCAACCTAATCTTTCGCTACGTCTTCGCCATACTTCAGGTCAGAGGTCACCCTTCCACCAGAACTCAACTCAATCATGAACACACATACGGCCATGCCAGAAGCCAGTGATTATATTTTATAAAGTTATAAAATACAGATATCTTTCTTACAAAAATGCATGGCTTTTCTTCAGAAGACATTTTTTTTTATTTATTTTTTTACTTTTATGATTGATTGATGCATTTATTGGAGCTTCAAAAACTTGGCATTGTTCAGTGCCATTACAAAGCTGGGAAGGATGATGTAATATAACTCTATTTGTGTTTGGCTGAAAGAAGAAAGCCATATACACTTTGAGATTGAGTAAATTGTGGGATAAATTCTTGTTTGGGGTGAACTATTCCTTTTAAATCATTGTTCACTGAAGATATTCTCCTCTTATTTTTCAGACGTTTTGTTGGAATTAATCCAGAAAAGGGGACCAAGGCTGCAAGGGGAAAAGTGATGTCCAAAAAATCTGGGAAAACCGTGCAGAAGAAGACCATAACCGTCAGTACCAAAGTATCAAATCTTTTAAAAATACTTATGGACTTCAAGTGGCACTTCATTTAAAATGTAGCTGACACTCCCTACACATGCAGTTTGTTTTCAGAAACATGGTGGCCTGGTGTTATTATTTTGTTTATACATAGTTCTTTAGATATTAAAAAGGGCTGTTTTTTTTAAAAGCCTGATTTAAGAGGATATTTTTTAATGATTTAATTATTTTAAATAATTACTTTGTTTTAGTGCAACTGTTTTTGGGCTAATGTTTGCTAAAACCTCATTTGAGACTAGATTTGTATTTTATATACAGGTAAGTCAATTCTATATATTGTGTATTTGTTTGCTTTTTCTTAAGCCATTTTTGCATTTTGATGGGTGCTTATTAATTGAAATTATTGGGGTGTCATTGTAAAAAATGATACTGTAAAAAAATGGTAAACTACTGGCAGCTGTGGTTGCCATTATCATACTGTTAAAATACGATGTGTTACTGTTTTTGAAATTAACAGCTAAATACCGTTTTGACAACTACAGCATATAGCTGTTAAATACCGGGCTGTAAAATTACAGTTTTATACTGTAGTTGTCAAAACGGTATTTAGCTGTTAATTTCAAAAACAGTAACACACCGTATTTTAACAGTATGATAATGGCAACCACAGCTGCCAGTAGTTTACTGTTTTCTTACAGGATTATTTTTTACAGTGCATAAACAACACATTCACTATTTTTGCTACTGTAGAGTCTCTAACAAACCCCCCAAGCCAGATTCCCAGTGAAATGCTCTCAGACAGCAAATGCAGTGAGTTTGCTTCCTCCTTCTCTGAGAAAATCAATAATATCAGAAAGGCGATCAGCATATCCTCATGTGGCACTGAGGTCAGACAGATCAGACCATATCCGCAGAAAGTTACTATGTCTGATTTTGAAGAAATTAGTGGTAACATTTTGGAAGAAACAGTACAGCACCTTAAAACATCAACCTGCGCCCTTGACACAATCTCCACTTCCTTTTTCAAAAGTGTGTTAAACTGCTTAGAAGCAGATCTCCTAGAAGTGGTAAATGCCTCACTTCTCTATGGGACTTTTCCAAAGTCCCTTAAAACTGCAGTTGTCAAGCCCTTCCTGAAAAAGAGCAATCTGTATAGCAACATATTGAGCAATTATAGACCAGTCTCAAATCTTCCTTTCATAGGCAAGATCATTGAAAATGTTTTCTTCAATCAGCTGAACAAATGGATACTTTGACAGATTTCAATCTGGTTTCTGATCACATCACACAGAGACAGCGCTCAAAGATAATAAACGATATTCGGTTATATAGTGATATAGGCAAAACATCAATTACACTGTGTTTTATTTCTGCATCCTTCTTTTCATTTTAAACTCAAATGGCACTGAAAATTGGATAAGAGACAAACATAAATGACTTAATTGGAGAAACTGAGAGATGAAACCATGCTGATGACCTGGGTCTGTGGTGGAGTGAGTTTGATGTGTCAATTAAACTCAAGGTTTTGTGGAGTGCGGACTGGATCGACTCCATTCCTAAACTTCCGAACAAATGGGTTTTTTGGGTGTGGACTGATGGGGCAGTGAACCCACGGAGTCAGTCCTAGAGCTCCTCCTGTCCGATTTTAGGGAAAAATCTGGTCTATTGGAGACGTTCAAAAATATTTAGGCGCGTGACGCGCGTCGAAAGATCACAACAGACTCAGTACAATTTACATGGGATAATCTCACAGTATAACAAGCAGCTGTACAAAATATGATACACCAGTGTTTTGCCAGTTTATCTCTTGTAATTCTTTTTATAACGGTATCCACTGTACGTCCGACTGACTGCACTGTATTCATCCTTTTGATTCTAAACTGAACTCAAATGGCACTGAGAATTGGGTAAGAGCAAAATAAGATACACTGGTGTTTTGCAAGATGAGAAGTTTATTCTATGTATCACTTTTTCTACTTTAATTGTAAATTAAAGTAGAAAAATTAATCCCTTTTATTACTGTTTTAATTTCCCTTGCTTTTATTTTGTGCTTATTTTCTATGCAAAGAACTTTGAATTGCCATAGTGTGGAATTTTAATTCTAAAGCATTATGAATAACTGTTTTAATTTTCCTTGCTTTTATTTTGTGATTATTTTTATTCCTTTCTATGTAAAGCACTTTGAATTGCCATAGTGTATGAAATGTGCTATATAAATAAACTTGCCTTGCCAGACATAGTGTATTAGTACAGTATCTCACAAAAGTGAGTACACCCCTCACATTTTAGTAAACATTTTAGTATATCTACTCAAGGGACAATCGTAAAGAAATTAAACTTGGATATATTTTAGAGTAGTCAATGTGCTGCTTGTATAGCAGTATATATTTACTGTCCCCTGAAAATAACTCAACATACAGCCATTATTGTCAAAATAGCTGGCAACAAAAGTGAGTACACCCTAAGTGATAATAGCTGTACGTCGTTTAACCATGCAAAGCCACATGTCCTGTTCATCATGTTCATGTTTTTGTCTGCTTACAGGACACACTGCAACAAGTCGGTTTGCATGGCCGTCGTCCCAGAAGGAAGCCTCTTCTGAAGCATGAATTACTGGAACCATGTCCTGTGGTCTGATGAGACTAAGATAAACTTGTTTGGCTCAGATGGTGTCCAGCATGTGTGGCGATGCCCTGGTTTGGAGAACCAAGAGAATAGTGCCTTGCCTACAGTCGAGTATGGCGGTGGTAGCATCATGGTCTGGGTCTGCATGAGTGCTGCTGCTGGTACTGGGGAGCTGCGCTTCATTGAGGGAAACATGGATTCCAACATGTACTGTGACATTCTGAAGCAGAACATGAAGCCCTCCCTTCAGAAACTGGGCTGAACGACATGATAACGATCCCAAACACACCGCCAAGATGACAACTGCCTTGCTGAGGAAGCTGAATGTGATGGAGTGGCCAAGTATGTCTCCAGACCTGAACCCTATTGAGCACCTGTGGGGCGTCCTCAAGCGGAAAGTGGAGAGGCACCATGTGTCTAACATCCATCAACTCCGTGATGTCATTATGGAGGAGTGGAAGAGGATCCCAGGAACAACCTGTGCAGCTCTGGTGAACTCCATGCCCAGGAGGATTAAGGCAGTGCTAGATAACAATGGTGCTCACACAAAATATTGACACTTTGGACACAGTTTTGACATGTTCACTTAGGGTGTACTCACTTTTGTTGCCAGCTATTTTGACAATAATGGCTGTATGTTGAGTTATTTTCAGGGGACAGTAAATATATACTGCTATACAAGCAGCACACTGACTACTCTAAAATATATCACGCAACCAGAGCCGGATTAACGCAAAGGCAAACTAGGCACGTGCCTAGGGCCCGATTGGCGGGATGGGGCCCAGACAGAGGGACAAAAAAAGTACAAATGTCCTATCTACAATTTATTTCAATATTTATTAATTCACTAAAAATAGTGACGATGTTTATCTTAACCATAGACTGTTACATTACTGCAGTTAAACCAATTAATGTGTGCCGGCTTCTGAAAGTAACGAACGCATCCATCAGATGCTGCGAGGCTAAAGCCTAATAAGCACACAAAGAAGCACAGCTCATAATGCAGGTGTGTGAGTTGTCGTCATCTATTTTGGAGTGATTGCAATGTATTCTAAATATAAACTTGTACTGTAGATCAGCGTCATTTCTGGAAAAACATTCACCGCTTTATTACGAGTTTAAAAGAGCGCGAGCGTCATTAACGTGCCCAGACGCGACGCTTTGAATTTGCGCGTACAATGAATAACATCGCGTCGGGAGCTGACTAGTAAAAAAGCTACAAAATTAAAAGACAAGACGTCTGTATTCTAAGTTAAAAAGCCAACACACTACAACATTTTTAAATGTTTCAAATAGTCTAAAGGATCTCATATCTATGGGTCTATCTTCTAAATTCTGCTGATGATTAGATTCCTGACATCACGCCAATAATTGCACTTTATATATTTTTTTCTGCTCAGTAGCGATCGTGTCTTTCTCTTCCACTTGATTTGTGTATAGCATATTTAAGGTAGCAATGCAATATAAAAGCACTTATGCTCATCTACTGAAGTGGGATTCTGGAACTGTGAATAAATTGAATAAAACAGCAAAATAACAACAACAACAATAACATCTTCATTAAACAAAAAAGAGATTACCGTAGATAAAGTTTGATTAATATGTACAGTACCGGTAAAAGTCTGGACCCATTACTATTTTTAATGTTTTTGAAAGAAGTTTATTATTATGCTCTACAAGCCTGCATTTATTTGATCAAAAATACAGAAAAAAAAAACAGGAATATTCAGCAAGGATGTGTTAAATATATAAAAAGTGATAGTGAAGACTTTTTTAAAACAACTCTTTAATAATCAAAAATCCTGAAAAAAAGTATCACAGGTTATAAAATAAATATTAAGCACCATTTCTAACATTTGATAATAAAGAATGATCACGTGGCACTAAATTCAGCTTTGCATCACAGAAATATAAAGTATAGTAAAATAGAAAACCATTATTTTAAATTTTAATAATATTTCACTATATTATTTTTCTGTATTTTTGATCAAATAAATCCAGGCTTGATGAGCATAAGAGACTTCTTTCAAAAACATTAAAAATAGTAATGTGTCCAAACTTATGTACTGTGTAAGTAAAAATATACTGCTTTTAAAATTAAATGTTGTATAAATAAAAAGGTTAGGAATCATATTTGTTTCAAGTGTTTTTTTATTGGGGGTGGGGGGCCTCCAACATGAATTTTGCCTAGGGCCTCCTAATGTCTAGAACCGGCTCTGCACGCAACTATACACTTTATGTGTCATTAGAAACTTCCTAGTTGGCTGCAGGTGAAGTGACTTTCTCATTTTAGAGAGCATTTGATTGTGTAGTTACTTAGCATTACTCATCAATTTTCTCCCCAAAAAAGAAAGGACATTTTAAATACTACTTGCTAAAAGGTCCTTTAGGAGTAGGGCACACACATGAACCACAAGCCAAAAACAAGTCAAACTTCAGTGTTCAATTGTAAAGTTTGATTTAAATATGAAATGTATGTATACTGTATGTAGCAATCTGGATTCACAAGGTTTGATCACTGTTTCATAAATAGTATTTAAAAGGGATACAATGGCATACCTTTTAAAAGTTTAGGGTCAGTAATTTTTTTTAAATGTTTTTGAAAGATGTATCTTATGGTCACCGATGCTGCTTTAATTGGATCAAAAATACAGTAATATTGTGAAATATTAATACAATTTAAAATAACTACTTTTCTATTGTAATATATTTTCAAATGTAATGTATTCCTGTGATGGTAAAGCTGAATTTTCAGCATCATTACTACAGTCTTCAGTGTCACATGATCCTTCAGAAATCATTCTAATATGATGATTTTGCTGCTCTAGAAAATATAAATAAATATTTTTTCTCAGGATTATTTGATGAATATAACATGTTTAACAGCATTTATTTGTAATAGAAATCTTTTGTAACATAAATGTCTTTACTGTCACTTTTGATTAATTTAATGCATCCTTGCTGAATAAACATATTAATTTAGTCTTAATTTAGTCTGTCATACTGACCTTTTTTTTCTTTCTTTTTTTTTAAAAACTTTTGAACAGTATGTGACATGAATAGTTCAAATAATGTTAAAAATGATCATCTATTCAATCCTTACACCACTCATTTGTTGTGTTATGTCATAAATCAGTACAGTGCAGATGAGCTGACGAAGACTGAAAACACAGTTTGTACCTTTGTTCATTGTACTGGATAGGATGTGCTGGTGTGTTCATGTTGATCAAAATATATATATACAGTACTGTGCAAAAGTCTTAGGCATGTTAATTCTAAATGTTGTTCTAAATCCAGAAGAACTGCGGGAACGTCTCCAAGATGCTTGAAGAAACCTTCCTGCAAAGCTACCTGAAAAACTGCGCAAGTGTACCTGGACAAAAGCTGTAAAGGGTCGTTACACCATATATTGATTTGAGTTAGTTAATAGAAGTTAAATCATAAATAAATTCAATTTGTGATTTTATTTTTGAAAGCATTCTCACTTTACATCACTTTAACACAAGTGCCAGTACTTTTCACAGTACTGTAGCTTTGCAGGAAGGTTTCTTCAAGCATCTCGGAGACGTTCCCGCAGTTCTTCTGGATTTAGTTTGTCTCAGTTTTTTGTGTTTCTTCATGTAATCACAGACGGACTCGATGATGGTGAGATCAGATCATACCGGCTTTTGTCAGACTCCTTGTGCGTACACAAATCTCACTGGATTATTACAATTAATGGCAAAAAGAATGTTTGGAAATGTAAACTGATATTTCCTACTGACACAAAAGCAAAGATATAAATAACTGACTTAAAACCTTTTGGGGGGTGGGGGGGGGGGGGGGTATATTAACATGCCTAAGCCTTTTGCACAGTACTGTATTAAAAACAGAAGTATAGGGATCACATATAGAGCATGAGCCACAGTCACTTATTTAACCCATTCTGACCTTAGTAACTCAACAGCAGGTTTTCAACACTTTTTCAGCACGCTAAATATTGCACATTTTTGTGATCAGAAAATCCGTGGAGATGGCAGCAGATGTTTGGATGCTTTGATAGATAGACCACCTATATAAAAACATTCTACTTTTAAATTATTAATTAATTCTACATCAGTCAAACACTGGCATACAATTTAATACTGATGGATTGCCATTGTATTAAAACCGATTGTTTCATTCACTGCAGTGACAAATGAGAGTGGGAGCAAGAAAACAGACGTCATCTGACTCCAGCGAATTATGCAGCTTATGTATCCGTCTAGCTCTCTGCACAGAAGCTTTCTCTTTTGTTCCTTTCTGTTGAAGACAATCAATCAGATTGGTATTCCGGTGGCGTTTCTGTGGGATTGCTCTCTCGTCTCATCACATCGCAAATGACTGGGAGGTTTCTGAAGATCAGATGATACCTCACAAGATCTCAGAGTGCAGCTCGGCCTCTGAAGCCTGTTTACATCCACACACGTCGGCACATAATTTATAACCCTTTAGATGGCTGAAGGGAAGCTGATCTCTCTTGACTCCACTTGATTGTGTTTGTGTTCCTCTCTCTCTCTCTCTCTCTCTCTCTCTCTCTCTCTCTCCTCTTTTTTTATCTGATTCCATTCCTTGCTCATTGCACTGACCCCATGGCTGCCTCTTAGAGTGCTTTATTTATAAGTCACTGGTATGTGAGTCATACCGAGTTTTTTAGTGAATCATTGAAATAAATACCTTGCCTCCTGGGAAAAAACAGAAAAATATCTAAGTAATATTTTTCATTTCATGGCGTCCTGGTTAATTAATCTAATTACAAGGTACTGCAACCTTCTGTCATGTTGAGCGATCCTGAGTTACTGCTTAACTATCAGCTGGTTTATCATGAAACTGGGTCGTTAACAGTTTGAAAACACCTTAAGGCGGGTTTCACACCACATGCATTGACAGCGTGTTTTGTGCTTTCACACTGATGGTGTTTCTTCTCAGAGCTGTGACTCTGTACAGAAGAGAAAGTTATTTCTGGATTGCTACATTGAGTATTTCTTTTTATAACTAGCCAAACATTATAAAATGGCTATAAGGAGTAGGCCTTTGGTAACTATTACAAACCTCAGCATGGTTAAATCTAATTTACATGAGAAAGGGGACCACAGTTACATTTAAATGGCAATTAATCCACATGAAACTCCAAAATGTAGCTATAAATGACTTTATCATCTGGTCATGTTTAACTTCCAGTTATTTTAGCTGTACAAAAACATTATCTGTTATGCTCAAACTTATTTGTTATCATATAACTTTAATTTATTATCATAATCATAAACACTGATTGTAGCGCAACTAGTTTTACAGATTACTGCACTTTGTTATTCCTCTAGTCTATTACCTATGGCAGATAATGAATCCAAAGTCTCGTAGATTCACAGGAAATAGCTTACTTACGTTTTGAAAGGTGGCTAGAGTCACAATTTGAGATATAAAGTTTCAATTTGCTTTTTATTTATTTATTTTCACTCTGAGGAGACAACAGGCTTTCATCGGGACTTGAATCAAGAAAGGTGTTTCTTTTTTCAAACAGTAGGTATATATTTCACTCAATTTTTTATTCTTTTTTGCTTCATAAAAGCCTAAATTTCAAAATATTGTTAAATAATGTTGTTAAAGAGGTTTACTGTGCAATTCCTCCCAATTTTGTGCTGAATTTAACATGCTGCACATGGAAAAAATAGGCTCAACACCAAAACCTGTTTTACATTTTACTGCTAAAGCTACGAGATGAAGAATGTACCACATCTAGACTTGCTGTAAATGGCAACACTTTGATGTGAGCTCATGACAGTCGCATTGAAGTCAATGTTGGCGTGTTGTCATGTCACAAAGTCCACATGGCTAATAGAAGAGGAAGGGCTGATAAAGTGAGAGAGTGCCATCATATCATATAGATACTGCAAGTTCACATTTCTGCTGTTACAATTTCAGCAATGAAAGAAGCAATGAGAAGCTCAAGTTCTGCTCTCAATGGGGAAATCATGCTGATCTGTATCACATTCTCGGCATTAGGCACTATAATTGGCACCTAAGAGCACTTCAATCAAAGAATTCCAAATTCACTGAAAACGATGTGTACTAATTATATACCTGTTATGAGTGAGCTCTTTAGAAGAGGTAGAATGGAGAAAAAAGACAGCTGTTTGGAAACTGAGTTGTACAGTTTATTTTTGCCCAAAATAACTATACAAGTATTATGTGGAAGTGATTCATGTCTAAAAAGTCCCTCTGAGTTCAGCTTTGTGTAACAAGTACTTGTGCTTTTTTTGGTAAAGAAATGAAGATCACCTGTTTTATATTGCCTTGAGAAAACAATACACAACTGTGTACCGAACAAAAACCATTCATACACAATATAGCATAATACATCAGTTACAATATGATTAAATATTTTGTCAACAACAATATTATTTCATTGGCATCAATGTGGTATATTCAGGAGTTGTATTCAGCTAAAAAGAGAAGAAAGGCTTTCATAATGCAATTGCATCCCTTGTTGGTTTGTGGGAGAAAACCAGTGGATTTCTCTGGTACCTGTTTTACAGTGACGAATCTGGAGGCAGAAGGAAGAAAAGGTCAGTGGATGTTCTACTTTTTGCATCTCTTCACATCCTCTTTTTTAAAGAATAGCCTTTGAAATAAAGCAGAATTACTGTCTTTAACTTACACCAGGAAGCGCGTTTGTAAGTCAGGACAACTGTAAAGCAGTAATAGAACAAAAGCTGTTCGCTATAATTGAGGTCACATCTGAAATTTTATGCATGCCCTTCTCCCTCTCTGACTTCTTCTGTCTCAACAGAACAATAACACACATGAAAACATACCGTGTATCCTTAGAGCAGCACACAGCCCTTCTTCTTGACCTTGGTGGGCTGTGGGCAGAGCACAGCACGGATGGCCTCATCAAACACCGTTTTTAGACCTCTCTGAGTGAGAGCAGAACACTCCAGGTATTTTACTGCATCTGTTCGTTCGCACACAAACACATGCACACATATCAGGTTTGTTACTAGCACCGCCTTTCTAACAATCTAGATCATTTCCGTCCCATCTCAAATCTTCCATTTACTTCAAAAATTCTTGAAAAAGCAGTGGCAGCACAGGTTCATGCTCACCTTAGTAATAGTGTTTTCAGTCAGGGTTTCGTTCTAAGCATAACATTGTGAGAATAACTAATGATGTGTTAATGGCTACTGATGCCGGGTTCTTTTCTATTCTTGTTTTACTTGACTTGAGTGCAGCTTTTGAAACAATTTCACACAATAGTCTCTTAAACCGTTTATCCGATATTGGTATCACTGGTATTCCTTATGCCTGGTTCACTTCATACCTTTCAAACCGTACAGTTTGTACAACTAAAAAAATTTAATTCCCGACCTTTCTTCTTTATCCAACCTTAAATTCCTGAACCACAGCTAACCACAGCTGAACCCCAAGGTTCTGTCCTAGGTCCCCTATTGTTCCTAATCTACCTTCTCCCACTCGGTAATATCTTTTCCAAATTCGGTATTAAATTCCACTGTTACGCTGATGATACACAGCTTTATGTATCTACAAACCCTGATTCCATTCTGAACTGCCTTCACAAAATAAATGTCTGGTTTTCTGCCAACTTCCTCAAACTTAATGGCAGTAAGACTAAGTACTCTTTATTGGCACTAATTCTACTCTCTCTAGGTCCTGCAGTTTTACTTTATCCATTGACGGTTCTCCGTTTCTCCTTCCCGCCAGGTTAGGAACTTGGGGGTCATCTTCTACAGCACCCTTTCATTTGAAGCTCACATTAATAACATAGCCAGGTCTTGTTATTTTCATCTCTGCAATATTGCTTGCCTCCATCCATTTCTCTTTCCGCGTAGTTCCGCTATTCTTGTTCATTAGCTTGTGCATCCTCCCGCATTGATTACTGTAATTCTCTTTTATCTGGTTTACCACACAAATCTCTCTTCATAAACTCCAGCTGATTCAGAATTCTGCAGCCCGTATCATAGCCCGGACTCCATCTATTCAACATATCACCCCATCACTCCAAAAGCTACATTGGCTTCCTATCAAATTCTGGATTGAATTTAAAATTCTCCTCCTCACTTACACATCTCTTCATAACCTCGCTCCACCTTACCTTTCAGATCTCTTACAGCCCTACACCCCTTCTCAAACTCTCCGTTCCTCTTCATTGGGTCTCCTCCATACACATTCTGCTCGCCTAACCACCATTGGCCATAGGGCCTTTAGCCGTGCTTCTCCTCGTCTTTGGAATTCTCTCCCAGTCAACATCCGTAATTCAGACTCGTTAGCTCAATTTAAAGTCAAACTTAAAACCCATCTATTCAGAATTGCTTATCTTCCATGATTACTTTGTGCACTCAAGTCTAGTACTTTTTTATTGCTATTTTTGATTGCCATTGTTATTTTCTGTTATTTTCTGTTTTAATATTGGTATTGCTGCTACTTGTTGTATGGTGACCTTGAGTGGTTTGAAAGGCGCCTTAAATAAAATGCATTATTATTATTATTATTATTATTATTATTATTCTCACTCTATATATTTTAAGCATAGTACTGAATCATCTCTGATTCGTTCTGAGTGGGAAACTTAGCAGCAGATGTCTGGGTGTATTAGGTGTGCACAAATCTGTCATATCTTGAACGTGTAGGAGGACTAGCCCATGTGTTCTCCCAAATGCTAGTTTAAATTACACTGAGAACAAATTGCATTTAGCATCTAAATCTGTAGTGCTTTGTAAAAAAAATTTGCATTGCAAATTTGAGACTATGTGGTAATTATATGTTACAAAGAAACCAGACAATAAACAGTGTTTGCATTTGTCTTGTATCTTAAGCCTTATTTTTATTAAATTTTTTCTATGAACAGATTTTCAGTACAATTGTTTCAACTATAAACTATTTAAGTCTGGAGCTCAAATAGTGGAGGAGAAAAAAAGGTTGTGTATGCCTTATTGTCAGAAGTATATAACTCAAATAATCTCCCGTTAAAAAGTTTGGGGTCAGCAAGATTTTTTGGTGACACTTTTATTGGTAACAGTTTATTTTACAGTGTCCTTGTTACATATGTTACATGTACTTACCATAGTGATAACAGTAAATTATGCATAATTACATGCAACTAACCCTCAACAAAATCTTGATCCTACCCTAACCCTATAGTAAGTACATGTAGTTGCTTAATATTACTGAGTACTTAAATATGTAATTACACTGTAATAATGACACCTTAAAATAAAGTGTAACCCTTATATTTTACAGTGTCGTTGTTACATGTTACATGTACCTACTGTTTTAATAACTGTAAATTATGTATAATTACATGCAATAACCCTGAACCAAACCCCATTCCTAATCCTGGCCCTATAGAAAGTACATGTTGTTACTTGATATTACTCAGTACTTAAATGTATATTGTAAGTTAACTGTACATGTAACCCATTTCTTAATGTTTTTGAAAAAAAGTATCTTCTGCTCACCAAGGCTACATTTATTTGATCAAAAACTACAGTGGAAGCAGTAATATTGTGAAATATTATTACATTTTAAAATAAATGGTTTCTATTTTAATATATAATTTAAAATGCAATTTATTCCTGTGATGTCAAAGCTGAATTTTCAGCATCATTATTCCAGTATTCAGTGTCATGTGATCCTTCAGAAATAATTCAAATATGCTGATTTGCTGCTCAATCTAATTTGCTGATTTCTTATCATCATCTGTGTTGAAAACAGTTGTGCTGCTTAATATTTTTGAGGAAACTGTGATGCATTTTTTTTAGGATTCTTTAGGAAAAAAAGCAGCTTTTATTTGAAATGGAATTTTTTGTAACATTATAAATGTACTTCTGTCACTTAAATGCGTCCTTGCTGAACAAAAGTATACATTTTTTTTATATATATTTTTTTTATCTTACTGACCCCAACTTTTGAACAGTGGTGTAATGCCATCCAGTGAATGCCTCACCTATTTCTTTGGCCAATGCAAGACCCTGTGGGTAAGTAATTGGTGCAAGTTTTTTCTCTTTCAGCTTCTCGATGGTCTCCTTCTCGTCTCTCAAATCGAGCTTGGTGCCAACCAGAATAATTGGAGTGGAAGGGCAGTGGTGCCTCACCTCTGGATACCACTAGAGGGAGCAGAGGAGCAGATCAGAACAATTAATTCACTCCTGATTATCAGTCCATCTCTACGCTCTATGGTATTTCTCTTTGCCTGTCTGTTGTCAAATACATGGACTATGAAGCTATTCATTTGCAAAGAGTTGAGATTTTTTCTACTTTTTGATGCTTCCACTGCTTGCTCCTATCTGCTACCAACGCCACAATCCCTGTGCAAGTCGTTCAGTTCCAATTCAGAATGAAGTGAAAATACAGGCTAACATGCAGTTTATTCCACTTGATGTCTGTCAAGTTGAGATGTGCTGAGGCCTTTTCACTGAAAAGATTTTCCTCAGAAAAGCACCAACTGAATACTTTGTTAAAGCTCAGAAAGCTCAAACAATGTCAGTAGTATCTCAGAAAGTGTGAAGAGTATGTGAAAAATGCTTCTAAATTGGTCACTGCAGAGCGGAGGAAAAAGATTTTTGAAAACCTATAGCACACAAGGACTGCTGCACTTTTCAAGGCCTGGCCTCTGAATGTTGTCTTTAATCTGACACTCATAAACACCATTGTTTCCATTCACAAAGCAACCCATGCAGTCACGTTGAGCAGACCTTGAACAATCAATGGGCACAAGAGCATTGCTACAGTAAGCCCACGGTGTCCTTGCCACCCCAGACTCAAGTTTTATATGGCAAAACACCATTTACAATGGCAAAGCAGTCCATTTATAAGCTAATACTGTAGAAGACGTTATTGCTGTTTCGAACTCTGAAGTAAACAATCTGAAGCGATTTCGTACTTTTATAAATGCAGAACTGACACTGTACTGCAAACTAAAGCAAAGACTTTATATATAGAAAGATGGTGCACTCATATTACTATGAATGGGAAGGCGAAATAAGTCCTGCCTTCTAAATAAAACAGTTGATCGCTGATTGGTAAAGTCACCACGTCACTGCAGAAGCTCCGGATGCTTTAGGAACAGTCAATGTTCTGACATGCAGGCTTACAGCTGCACATGCGCATTGGCTGGTCCAGCGTGAAAATTACAAACAATATTTTAACACAAGAAACCAGATTTATGAGACAATTGTTGTTAGATTTCATTGGTCATGTAATCGTAAGCTTGGTGAATAGCTATGATAATTTGATGTTTCCCCATTCAAAGAGATGGGAAATGCACTTGCATGCCTGAGAAGCATTTCTAAGATGGTCGCCGAGTGAAATGACTCTGAACTTAAATGCACATAAAGATGACTTTGAAAAGAGCAATAAACAAACATATTAATAAAAGACTTCAAAAGGGTTTAGAGACACAAAATGGTGGGCCTCGTTAGGGATCAGCATGTCTCCAGTGGTATCTGTGAGCATATATGATTGGCGGGTGGGTGGTGTGCTCTCTGAGCATCGCTTTCTGACTAAGTCAAAGCAAACCCTTATTGCAGCGCCACGTTTTCACATACTATCAGCCCCCGTCAGTAATGAGAAATGATCTCTTCGCACTTAACTTGTCCATGATTGCTGCCGAATGGGTGCGTAAGCACGGGTCACGTGACGTCTTGCAATGTGCATCTATGTGCTTTCCTCTCCCCTTTAAATAGATTTTAATTTGTCTCCTCAACCTTGCACAATCTATCAAGACTACATTTGCATTTGGTTAGTGTTACCATGGTTACTACTCAGGAATATACTGTTGAAATAATAAAGGGAAAGACTGGGAGGGTAGAAAAAGCAAAGAGTGAAAGAAGCTTCTGAAGGTATTTGACTGGGAGTGAAAGCATAAAGCATTAAGGAACCGGCGATATGAGATTGCTATTGTTTGAACTTAATAACAATTCAAAGGACTGTTTGCGGACTTGTTTATGCAAGCGCTGATTTTAAGCAATGTAAATTGGACCGGATTAAGCCTCTAGTGGTTCTAGAATTATTGATATCACAAACAATTTGCTTTCTGTTCCATCTCAGGCATCTTAAATGTGCTGCGGGGGTCGTGATAAGGTCTGACATAATAACAACAACAACAACTCAGCAGAAAGGAACTAGCTTCCTCTTTGCTTTCTCATTTTTGTCTGTATTATTGAAAGAAACCTAGGACGGTAGAATATTATAAAGCTATCTTTCTGTTTGAGTTTTATTATCACGATTCCTTTTGTTAATGTTAATCTCTTTTTTTCTCTTTGCATGTCTACTCAGTTGCTGTCTCACAAATGCAGCTTTATATTACCATGCTCATTTTGGCTAATATGTGAGACTGGACGACAAAACCAGTCACATGGGTAATTTTTTTGAAATTGAGATTTATACATCATCTGAAAGCTGAATAAATAATTATGATAGGACAATATTTGGCTGAGATACAACTATTTGAAAATCTGGAATCTGAGGATGCAAAAAAATCGAAATATTGGAAAAAAAAAACGCCTTTAAAGTTTTCCATTTATGTTTGTGATTGTGCTGCATTCACTCACAAAAATAAATATTTTATATATTTACAGTAGGAAATTAAAAAAATATCTTCATGGAACATGATCTTTACTTAATATCCTACTGATTTTTGGCATAAAAGAAAAATCGATAATTTTGACCCATACAATGTATTGTTGGCTATTGCCACAAATATTCCTGTGTGACTTGTGACTGGTTTTGTGATCCAGGGTCATATATTTGCAATGCAAAGTTTTGCTATCATAAGTCACAGTTAATCTGATAGCTGATGGCAAAGTTAACACTTAGCACTGCATAGTTAACACTTTACAATAGAGCTGTTAAAATTAGTTGATGAAATAGCAACAATGCCAATTAACTTTTACAGCATTTAAAAGTATGTGACGAGGCTTCCAAACCGGATGCAGGAAAGGGTCCAAAGATTTCAGCATTTTGCTGTGTGACGGAGGAGTTGTGTGTGTCTGGACACACAAATATTATTTGATCACTTGCAATTAATAGTGCAGACAGTCTGCCTGAAAAGATCTGATTTGAGAAAAAATCTAATTTGCCTGCAGTCCGAACATAGCCATAATCTATTGTTTGTTATAAAGAAACATGATTTAAACTGGACATGAACCAAACATGAATCAAACTTTAAAAATACATTAAAAACGGTTTGTTAGTTCATGATAATGCGTTAACAAATGTTTAGTTCACCCAAAAATGACATTTCTGTCATTAATTACTCACCCTCATGTCATTCCAAACCTGTAAGACCTTTGTTCATCTTCCGAACACAAACTAAGGCATTTTTAAAGAAATCTGAGAGCTCTCTAACCCCTCCATAAACAGCAACGTTATTACCACTTTCAAGGAGTCAGAAAGCTTTCAGATTTCATCAAAAATTAATCTTAATTTGTGTTCTGAAGATGAACGAAGGTCTTACAGTTTGGAACGACATGAGGGTAAGAAATTAATGACATACATTTCCTTTTTGGGTGAACTAACCCTTTAAGAAATTGAGCATTATTGTATTGTTTCACGGCTGCAAATCTGTACGACTTTCTTTTTCCTGTGGAACACAAAGATATTTTGAAGAACACTGGTTCTAAACAACATTCTAAACATTTTTGGGTGAACTATCCCTTTAAAGCATCAGATTTTCTCCAATCAAACTGCACTTTGTTGTGAAAACAGATCCTGCGATCAATAATCTTTTCAAACAATGATTCATTGAGCGGAAAGAACATGATGTAAAAAACACCAAACTTAGTTTTCTAAACAGAACATATCCCTGACAAAATAAAAAACGCATGTTCTGTTTATGCTTAAGTATATGCTGGTTGCCCATTGCTGACCAGGTAAGATCCGTGTAGAATCACAAACCAGAGTCAAAGGTAACCTATCAAGCCTACCTGAACCGTTCTACATCGCCTGAACGCTAGCAGGCAGTACGACACCATCTCTTTTTTGCCCCTAGGACTCTAGATTATTTTCTGATTGCACTAGACACTCAGCAGAGAACCGCCATTTTGACTTATAAAACAGCATTCTCTTTTAGGATCACTCTGTCAGGGTGAAACAGAAGCAATTTAAACATGGTACCTTTAGCAGGACACTAAGCGGTGTGTATCTGTCAGGCATCTACAGTTGCATTAATGGAGAAATCGTCAAGGTCAGCTGCGCTGCTGGCACTGTTTTTATACTCCCTTAGGGGGTTTTGTGAGTGTGAGGTAGATAAATAAGTTATTAAGTAGAGTCAGTATTGAATGAACCTTTTGACTGGCTGGAAAACATACAGGTAAAGATGATGTGTGTGGCCACAGCTCCTTAAAAACTCTTAAAATGTCTTAAAGTTTTCATAATAAAAGGCCTTGTCTTAAATTCAGATTTGATGAGTCTTAAATATTTTGATTACATTACCACAAAAATGTCTCCAGTCTATCATTGGACAGACGGAAGAAGTTTATTTTCCCGCGGTAGTTACTGCGTCATAAGAGAGAACTGAGGTACAGACTGAACGTATCTCACCACTGTGATGCGCAATACGTTTCTCGCCAGGATAAAGCAAACCTGCGTCTCGCTAGTAAAGTTCTGATGGATGAGGATTGCAATCAAGGTAAAGACGATTGCGGTGACCTACAGGAATTGTAAAGTAAGCACGCATGAGTCTGTTTTATTGATGCACAAACAAACCCTGTATGTGCGCTTTCGACGCACTGATCGCACATTGTACTTATGCACATTTACACATTTCAGTACATTCACATTTTTTCAACACACATACAGGGTAGGGTATTTATCTGTCGTGTATGTTGCTGTGTTTAGTAATTCTGAATGGATCCATTTACTGTAGTAGGTATATGCAGTCAGGTCAAGGCGGCTGGTTTAGGGGCATCTCCATGTGGTCCTGTTCAGTATCACAACTTGACTTGTCTAAAATGTAAACAAGCTCTTTACTGGTGCACTTTACACACATTATACACTGAATTCTGAAAAGTTTTTTTATTTTTTTTTATCATTTGGTTATTTGGCGTCCTTTTGGAGCCTCCACGTGTACTTTTTTTGGAAAGACAACTAAATGTACCTTGAAAAAAGCTTACAGAACATACAGTTTTGTGATAATCACCCTTCAATATGAAGGTTTATATAGGAAATGATAACAAAATGACAATGCTAAACAAGACAAATGGTGTAAGATTAATTTCACAATAAGTGTGAGTGTGAATAATTGCAGTTACATTTTTTTTTCTATTGACAGCCCTAATACACGCACAGATGTGTGTTTTCCCCCTTTTATTAAATATATATATATATATATATATATATATATATATATATTGTATATGGAATGTGTATTTCCATTGGTATTAAAAAAGTCTTAAATTTAACTTGTTTATATCTGTAGACACCCTGTGCTTCCTGAGAACAAAACTTGAACAAAACACTTTCTCTTTCAAAACAGCTGAATGCCATTGATGGAACTCAGCCTTTAATTTGTGAATGTCTGAATACTCACAAGGCCACTCACATTTTTACAGCAGCTGATGTTGACATCATGTCCACTTTATAAGTTTGTGATTAAGGTCAGTAAATGCATATTGGATTAATGTGGCATCTAGTGTCCAGTGCAGTATCGAGCAAGTGTATAAGGGCAAGCATGAGGGTCCAGTATGTATATGTGGGAATGTGGCAAGAATGCACAGAATGGCAGTGGGGTATTGTGGGTTACAGCGGGATTGTGTCTATAGGCTCATGCTGGTGTGACAAATATCCAGACTAAACCACTTGTAAGGACTTACCTTGGCTCTGACGTTTTCAAATGATGCTGGGCTCACCAGAGAGAAACAGATGAGAAACACATCCTGCAAAAATATCATCAGAGGACATTTTTTGATGAATAAACTGAACAAATGCTACCGGTCACAAGTTTGGGGTCAGTTGGATTGTTTTTTTTCCTTTTTTTTTTTTTTTTTTTACACTAGTAGAACACTTTTTAGACTACTAGAAAGTGATCATTTAATTCAGCAAAGACACATTTAATTGATTAATTGATCAGATTTCTAATTATTTTCTATTCAATATTCTATTATAATGCTATAATGCTGTTCTTTTCAATTATTTTCATCAAAGAATTATGACTATTTCTATTTAATTAAAGACTAAACAAAAAAATCTATATTAAGCAAAAACTATTAAGTGTTTTCAACAATGATAATAATAAGAAATATTCCTTGATCAGCAAATCATCATATTTGAATGATTTCTGAAGGATCATGTGACATTGAAGACTGGAGTAATGATGCTGAAAATTCAGCTTTGCATCACAGGAATAAATTACATTTTAAAATTTATTCTAATAGACAACAGTTATTTTAAATTGTAAAAAAATATTAGTTAAAATCTATCACGAAAAAAACATTGATTGATCACAATTATGGGTATTAAAGGGAACGTGTTCCACTAAATGTTTATGGTGATGCGTACCGTCTGAGGGTAGGACAGTGGCCGCAGTCTGTCGTAGTCTTCCTGTCCGGCTGTATCCCAGAGGCCCAGGTTGACTGGTTTGCTATCCACCATTACATTTGCTGAGTAGTTATCAAACCTGAGTGAAAATAGCCAACCCACAGAATCTCTCAACATTTCACCATGACTGTCAAGTTCAACATAAAAATATAAACAATTCAATCCTCCACTATTGTTGTGGTACTCACACTGTGGGAATGTACTCCCCAGGGAAAGCATTGGTAGTGTAGCTGATGAGAAGACAGGTCTTTCCCACAGCTCTGAAGAACACAAACAACAACACAAAAAAGAAATCTGTCAGATTGCTGGAAAACAAACAATATAATGCACTTTTAGTACTTTCAGTAAAACACATGCTGCTAAAATTACTTCAAAGTACACTAGATATCTGATGTAACCATCATTTAATAAGAGGAACAGGTGTACTGTATTTCCATAGTGAATTCACACATTTGTTTTCAAATACAAAGAACATTGTATGCGGTCCTTTTTCAAGAACTAGGCATTGAATGTTTAAATCCCAACCGCATACAGCAATGCCATACATGAAAGGAGAGATTCTGTATCCACTTTGTCTGTACTATTGCTTTTCATTGCTCAAAGCTAAACTATCACACAGAACAAGTTTTTATTGCATGCACTGCTTTTTAATTGGTTTTCTATGTAAACAGACGAATTTTACCACTATGCAGTGGCCGCTTGTTCAGCGTCTCCCTCATGAAGCAAGTGTTATTAAAGAACTTCAGCTTTTAAAGTCACCATGAAATCAAAGTTGACAAATCTTGTTTTTTATGGAATATTGCAGTATTATTATAAATAATTTATCCATGCACAAAATTCATGTGCCCTTGATCTTTTAATCAAAATAATGGTGAACGTGATTTAACCAAGTACATGTTCCTGGATCAACATGTTTGACCTGGAACAACATTCGATTCAACCAGTCAGATTTGAGGGACAAGTTTACAGTTTATGTCTAATTTAGCAGTGTATATTTTGTCAGCAACATCATTGAAGCCTCTTATGTCACCCACACTATATATGATTTTAGCCCTAATTCATGCTCACTGACAGTATGTGGGAATGTGGAGATAAAAGCTCAAAATCGGAGGCAAATTGGTGTTCGTTCACATGAGTGATGATTGCTATATTTCAATTATCAAAGATGCATTCTGAGAGAAGCGCTGATTAAAGGGGTGGTTGATTATGATTTCAGAATCATAATATGCTAATCATTGACTAGAAGATAATGACTTATAAGCTACATAAATTCATCAACAAACCATTCAGAAATGTTGTCTACATGTTGTCACTTCTTCTTGAGTCTCTCCATCTATGTCTGACTCCGGTTTGAACATAAAAGGCTAAAAGTTTTTAAAATGTTTAGTGTGTGTGTGTGTGTGTGTGTGTGTGTGTGTGTGTGTGTGTGTGTGTGTGAGAGAGATAATCGGAGCTGCCAACACACAAGCTCTTGAAGCCCTCTGTGCCGGGAGCAGCAGCTCATTTGAATTTAAAGGGACAGACACAAAAAAACTGTGCGTTTGCTCAACCTTTAAAAAGTGACAACTTTAACATGCTATATAAAAATATCTGTGGGGAATTAATTTTTCATACACACTCTGGCGACATCATAGATTTATTTTACATCTTGTGAAAAGGGCATTACACCACCCCTTTAATGATATTTCACACTACTTGAACCGAAAACAGGTCTAGATACCTGCTAAATAACTCTCGGTCATCAGCGACACATCGGCTCTCTCCTCATTGATAATTAAAACATGAGCGATAGTCACTGATGTGACGTAAATATCCAGACCTATCTGCAATCCAAGTCGTGTAGTGTGAAATGTTTTGACTGGAACTGACATCGGCAACGACAGACAGTTGTGTAGTGTGAAAAGAACTGCAATGCGACGACTTTCAAAGTGGTGTAGTCTGTAGTGTAGGCCTATGGCATACGTTAGCTATGCCTATTTAATAAAAGCCTTTTACCTTCCCTCATTTTTTAAACAGCCCTTTACCAATGTATTTCACTCCTGTGAAGTGCAAAAAAGTTTTTTTTTTTTTTGTGTGTGTATGTGTTATTATATTACCAACAACAGAAGATTACCTTGAAAATAATTTGTATACTCAGAAATCCTTTCATACACCTAGAAAAGAAACTGCTTTCACAGTCAGATCAGGGGATAGTTATGCCACATGCAGAGCTGTGACAGCAGACCGCAGAGCAAATCAAAATACCTCCAAACAATTGTGCATGCTTGCATAAAAAAGTTAGATGATGACATTCTGTATGAAACCTGGTCACCTGAAGCTGCAAAATACATACAGGGGCTGAAATAAGAGTGTACGAGACACAAATTCCAGTGGAGCGCATGTTGCTGCATGCAGGCAGTGAAAGTGAGGAATGCTGGGATTCAGGAGCTTGTGGCTACATCTAGAATCACTGGAGCTACTCAAGGGCAAGGCCAAAATCACACGCCTCAGGCTAAACATGTTCAGTCACATCACAACTATTTGCTATCTTTATTACACACACTTGCTTGATTTCTATCTCTTGCTCTCTCTAATAGAGTATACAGTGCTGGTCAGAATTATTTGCCCCCTTGGTAAATATGATCAAAGATGGCTGTAAAAAATAAATCTGCATTGTTAATCCTATTGATATATATATATATATATATATATATATATATATATATATATATATATATATATATATATATTTTTTTTTTTTTTTTTAAATTAGCAAAAATCCAACCTTTCATTGAATTAAAAGAATTGAAAGTGGGGGGAAAATCACATTATGAAATAAATGTTTCTGTTTCTGTTGGTTAATTATACCGCTGCATCGTTAATGTTGTGGGCCTATTTCTTCCTGGAGGTCCTGGACATCTTGTTCAGATACATGGCATCACGGATTCAATCAAATACCAACAGATAAAAAATCTAAACCTGACAACCTTTGCTAGAAATCTTATAACGGGCCATGTTTGGATCTTCCAACAGGACAGTGATCCAAAAACAAACATCAAAATCAAAACAAAAATGGGTGACTGAGCACAAAACCAAGTAACTGCAATGGCCATCCCAGTCACCAGGCCTGAACCCTATAGAAAATGAGTGGGCTGAACTGAAGAGAAGAAGTGCCAACATGGATCTGGGAATCTGAAGGATCTGGAGAGATTCTGTATGGAGGATTGGTCTCTGATCTCTTGTCAGGTGTTCTCCAAACTCATCAGGCATTATAGGAGAAGACTCAGAGCTGTTATCTTGGAAAATGGAGGTTGCAAAAAGTATTTAATAAAAGGGGGAAAATAATTGTTCCCAACGTGTTTTGAAGAAAAACATTTATTTCATAATGTGATTTTCCCCCCACTTCCAATTCTTTTCCTTCAATGAAAGGTTAGATTTTTGCAAATTTTTTAACAATTATCAATGCAGATTATTTTTTTTACAGCCATCTTTACTAATACAAGGGGCACATAATTCTAACCAGCACTGTAGATATTTAAAAAAAGCACATGGAAAAACACATACGTACATGTGGCAACAACCATACACCATTTGAGTTATCCAGACTTGTGTGCACTTGACTGAAGGGCTAGGCTCTGGTGTATTGTGTATGCACTGTAAGGCATGATTCAACATCACAAACGGAAAAAATCATGACGAAATAATGTAATATTAACAGAACTGAGTCTGTGAGTGCAGGCACTGGGGAAATCAAACATGCCTCACATCACTGAGCATACTCGAATAAATTTTAATCTACACAAATTCCAGTGAACACTGGAGACAGTGCGCTGAAAACAGAAAACATTCTGAGGCTCTTTGAAGTTGTGAATCTAGATAGATACAGAGAGAAAGAGAGCGAGAGCAAACTCATGGGGCCTGGCATTGTCGTGACAGGATGACAGGAAGTTGGGCGGTGTCATCCAGGAAGAGAGACAGCGAGCCTCTTTTTGAAGTGTGTCTTCACAAATGTGCCCCTAGTCGCTTTAACTTGTTTATTCTGTTTTTCTCTCCTTGATTGTAAAACACAAGCATTTTCTGCATTTCCTACAACTGTAGAACAACGTGATCACTATTAGTGTGTACATGTAGGCCTGCTTGTGTGCTACAGATTTTGAGTGCAGGGCCTCGTGCTTTAGCAGAGCCGGTGTACTGACGAAACATGCTACCTATCAGATTGTGCTACAATATATTTGCATTGTTTTAAGGGAAGGTGTAGGTATGGACGGGTAGGTTTAGGGTAACGGTAGGTAGGTTGTCAGAAAAAGTAGAAAATGTCCACCCGGATGTCATGACAGTTTAAAGCACGGAGCAGACAGCATGTGATAGCATCAGAGTTATCACAAAAAAAGGGGGGGAAAAATCATGTGCTACAGGATTTGTGTTCACACATGCTCGAGTTCATCCACAATATGAACAACAAAAAATGGGGGTCACATTCTGTTTAATTTAATTCGAAAATAAATTGTTGAATTATTTCCCTGACATACCGTGATCGGTCTCTGTATATCTGAATTTTTTTTAGTTGTAAAGTTCGAGTCTTGTGAAGGTTTTTTTTACATAATCAGACTGACTGCACTTTAAGCATGCAAAACTTTTATGGACACTTCAAATGCAGTAATATAGCGTCACACTCAGCTTTTTTTTAAAACATACATTCCACATATACCAAATCATTGTAAATGCATGACAAAATATTAAATCTACTCACCATTACGGCAATGCTACAATTTGCAGCTTTAACGTTTGTGTTCTTTTAATTCAGCTAAGAGATCACAATGTGACATGGTCACGTCTTATTATGAATAAATAAATAAATCCTTTGATTGAAGTAATCTCTGATAATATTCACCTCTGCTGCAGCTCTCAAATCAAATATAACATTGTGTGTCATTGGTTCTGCAGTCTCACAAACAAATGTAATGTGGGCAAATGTAGCACAGTCCAAAGTAAAAAAAAAAGAAAAAAAAAAGAAAAAAAAAAGCACCATTTAACACAACAAATTATTACTTTGGACTTATCAGTGGTTCTAAATGGTGCTTTTTTCGTCCATGTTGCAGCTGAACAGCCTGTGGTAACTTCAAGCTGTCACTGTATGAAAAAGATCTACTGTAAATGAAGATTCTTCAAAATATGTATTGAGTAAAAAGTGACAATTCTCCTTTTTAGACAAAGTGTCCCCCCTTAAGCTGTAAAATGAGGAATGCTCAGCCAGTTCATCTTCAAGCAATACGAGGAACTTAAGCAGCTGGGTCACAGCATCAAATGCAAGAGGAAGTTAACAGCTTCAAAATGGAGAACCGTGCATAGAGTTTAAACAGGATATCCTCAAAGCGAAAGCACCTCTCCCCGCTGCCATTTGCCATGTTAGATGTTCCACTGAACCTGGCCAGAAAGCAATGCACTAACAGTTCCTTTTGATACTGTCCTTCATGAATTACAACATTTCAACACTTCAAACCTCCATCATACATCCCTAATAACTGTTGCATCAGCAGCTTTCTGCTCTGCTTCCAGATCTGTACATCAGCATTGATCTGTCTCACTGCATTATATACAGCAGATGAGATAAAGTGATGTGGCAGATCAAAACCTCATATATATGTTCCTATGCAAATTTCTCCTCCTCCTTTTGAAAAGCAGCTTCAGTCTCACATGGTTCGAAATCAGAGCCATCTCATCCTCCATCTTGAATCATGGCTGTCTGTAGGTCAGCATATGTTCTAGAAATACCTAACATGTTAGTCGGTGTTTAACAGAAAGCAAACAACAAGCTTGACATGTTTAGGTCAAAAGGAATAAAGGAGAATGTCCTTATCTGTCATTGTCAGTCATCTAAAAGATGCCAGTTTGACTGCACTACTTTGTATGACCGCACTCAGAACAGATACTTGTGTTCCTTGCACTGTTATGATGCATGCTTCATGGAAAACATGCTTGGTCCACTAGAAACAGCCCAAATATTTACAGCCTGATGAAGTGCCCAATTGTGTACGCAAACGTTTCCCAATGTTTTTTGGCTTCTGTACCACAACAGACCCATCATTAAGGTTCAAATATGGCTTCAACAACATTAGACCAAGAAATTGGTTCATTTTTAACTCCAATGTTAATTATAATTATTTATTTTATTAATGCCCTCCCAAATTTATTTTAATCGATTAAAGAAAAAGCAAAATCTAAATCTTACCCTGGACCCTTCTTAAGTATCCCTTAACCACTGGTTTTAGACCATATGATTTCATAACATTCTTGTCATCGTGATCTTGTCACTCACATAATAAAGTATAAAAACCTCCAGAGGAACGTGACTCAAGTGCAAATGCTGTTTTCCTTTTTTTTAATCAGGTATTATGTGTGCCATAACTTCCTGCACCACATTGTATTAACTTTGTTGTGCATGTTCAAAGATTTAAATATCTCTGCTACCCCCAATCTGACTGTCAGCCCAATATTGCTCATCTCAGTGATTATATCTTTTAGCCAAACACAACTGTAGTAGCCTACATAACTCATGAAACCTGTAAGTACAGTAGGTTATTTTATATCCTTATTTGGGAATACATTTGAGAAATATGAATTGTGTATTCAAGCATGAACTATAGGTTCAGCAACTAACCTAAGCCTGAGGCTATATAAACTAAAATACAAAGTGTCTCACGTGACAAATGAGGAAATTAAATCTAACCAACAGACGAAGCAGATAAAATAAGTGCTTTATAAGACATCAACAGCCAACGGTCATAAACGCTATCAAGCCAGTTTCATATTAATAAACATTAATAAATAAGAAATTATAAACCATTTTAATGTTTACAAACAACTTTTCAATGTAAACGGTGAAAATCAGATTTGGCTAATAAATCCATGTAAGAGCTTTCTTCACTCACCCATCTCCGACCACCACACACTTTATTGCTTGCATTTTCCGATACTTTTGAGAAAATTTTGGCGCCTGCCGCTGTAAAACAACGGTTAAGGAACTAAGTTGTAATACAGGAAACTGATTTGCTTCTTCAGTGTGTCAGTTGTCTCTCTCTCTCTCTCTCTCTCTCTCTCTCTCTCTCTCTCTCTCTCTCTCTCTCTCTCTCTCTCTCTCTCTCTCTCTCTCTCTCTCTCTAATCTGCGCTCTCGCTCATGTGGTTGTGACAGTTTTGGACGTGTCTGTATAGTGTCGAACTATACGAGGAAGTATTTAACTTTAAAGTGAAAGACATGAACGCGCTGTAAATCAGTGCGACGTGATACGCATTACAGTCCACACGAGGGCAATGTCGAATCATCATTGAAACGTGCCTTTAAAGGTACACTTATAAAAAAAAAGTTTTAGCTCTAGGTCAAAGTATATTATTAAATAATGTTCACACGTGATGTAATTTCCAGTCATATCCGTAGCCTAACCTGTGACAAAATATGTAGCCTACATTTTACACGGAGCCGGACATCGTAACCGACCGAATCGTTTTAGGACATTCATTTATAGATAAATAGGTAGGCTAGTATGAAATATAGTATAGAGAAAAAAAAAACAATTTGACTATTTATTATAATTATTATTAATTATAGGCTAATTAATATTTATTATTATTTATCATTTAAAATGTTCACCTCTTTTGTAGGGTTTTCAAAAAAACTTTGAGGGGAAGGATTTTGAAAATGGTTGTAGCAATTGCGAAGTCACACGTGTCTGTCAGTGAATTCTAAATCCTATTCACATTTTTGAAGAAAGAAAAATTATGACATGCTGAGGAAATAAGTTCTCAGAACTCAGCTGTCATTCATGGTCGTGAGACGTCACCCTCCTCCCGCAGGAACTCAGCGCTTGTTCATCAATTAAAGCGCATTTCACGTTTACATTCGTACTGTAGGACAGCGATTACTTGCACACTGAGTTGCACATATGAAGGTATGCGTTTTCACTACTTTTTTTTGTTTGTTTGTTTTGTTTTTTTTTGTTGCTTTTGACAAAACTTTGTTTTACATCCATTTTATAGTATAGCCTACTTTGTAATTGATTTCCTTAGCTATAGTGTAAGAAAGAAGTTTTACATCTACTTTTAGCTCACATATTTTACTATCTTTACTAAATGTTATTTATGTGTTTTCACATTGATTTTTTTTTTGGTAGTTAGGTTGTTGCTGGGATGAATATTATTGTATTATCAACTGATTATTATTTTATAAATGTGTATGCTGAAGAACTGACATCATCAAGATATTACCATAATACTTCTCGTTATTAATACAGTCTGTTATCTAATATAGTAAGAGCAGCACACAGACATTTTTTGTTATATGCAATGATGTGTGTCTGTGCACTGACTCGGAGACTGATCTTCCTGTTTTACTTCAGTCCCCCTGCAGCACAGCCGGCATGGGAACCCAAAGAAAGGACAGCTTCCTCTGGGGGAAAGGTATGTTCTTCTTTAATCATTTTCTTAAGACTGATGTTTTCTGAGACTGCAGTACAAGTTCTGTGAATTAGGGGATTTTCAGGCAAAATGTTCCAGTGCACCTTTAGTGGGATACCTGTGATATCCCCTTCATCTAAACTTGATCACTGAACATTTTGTAAAGGCATACAGTATGTGTGTGATATTAAAGTACCAGCAGTGTTTTTAGTGTTAAAATTAAGGATATAACATTGAATGATCTAAGGAGTCTCAATAGCAACCTGTGTGTGTGTTACTTGAAGAGAGCTTAAAAAATGACTTAATGATTCAATACTGTCCCAAATGGCACAGTCAGTAAGTATGTATTATACATATTGTGTGATATCATCCACAGAAATTTCAGTGTTGTGTTAATGCAACCAGTAACAGACCAAAATACATCCTATTTGGGGCAGTTCTCCAAAACAGAAGTAGCAGTGTTATATTTAGCTGATACATTTGGGCTGTGTTTGCACTTCAGGGTTTTCTTTCTGTACTATTCCTCTTCTCCGTGAGTGTGAGATCCAGGATCTGATGTGAGACTGTTGCTAACTGTTGATCTATTTGTGCTCCCATGTCATCTTCAGCACCTTTAGCTTTCAATACAAATGACAAGAAGCAATCTGACGTCCATAAGCATGTGATTCTAGATGATATTCAGGTATTTGGCTTTATAGTGTCTTTCTGCATATCATGATGATTAAGAGTGTCATATATAACAAAGGCTTTTAAGCAAACAAATACAAGTAGCGTATGTGCTAAAGAAAAATGTCATGCAAAACATTGTGAAGAAAATGATGGGAGTTAGGTATTTGTGTTGACAAATGTCTTCACTCTTGCAGAAACTCAGGCTGGAGATTGAAAGCATGATGTCAGAAATTCAAACGATGGAGGCCGATGATGAGAAGTGAGTATTCACCGCTATCACTCAGCTCTGAGGTACCATAGCAACTAAAACAATAAAATCAATCCAATGTATTTGGACGCTTGCTACATCATTTTTTCGCTGTAGTTTATTTCTGTATTGCACCGTTCTTCATGACAGCATTGAATCATTGTGGTCATTTTCACATCCACTTTTATAGTGTTCACATATATCACTTGGGTTAATGGTATTGTTGTTTAGATTAAAGTTATAATGTCTAATAAAATAAAGCCACATCTTTCCTCATAGCAGCATGAATACATGTGCATCAAAATTTCTCCTATGTAAACTCCTAGAGCCAAGCATGTAACTCATACTATCAATTCGGGCCTCAAACTTAACCTTGCAATGGCCATTCCACAGTCAGGAAAAGGCGATTTGAGTCTTTTAGTTTGAGAATACACGCAAGACACTTTGCATGTGCACTAGAAGCTGCAGAATTGAATTATACCATGAATGTTAACATTTGCAGGTTTAGTCTTTCGCACATCACGAAACACCATCGATGAGCGTGGGTATACTTGTTTCCTGTTTCTTGGTATCAATTTTACGAGAAGTGCTTTGGCTCTAGGCATTGCTAACTTTATATCTGGACATGCTAAGCTAAGCCACAGAAAATGTTAGACAGGTTATATTCCACAACCATTACACACTTTCATCATGATTTAACTGAATCAACACTCTATTGTCATAAACAGGCTCGAAACATTTTATGGAAAAGAGAATGATTTTTGTCACAATAATGACATTTTTTTTATTCTCCTCTAGTAAAAATGTTATGAAGAACAAGAGAATCCAGTGTGGAAAAAAGAAGTTTAACATGGACCCAAAGAAGGTATGAAGAATGAATCATTTGAGCTGCATGCAGTGAAACAGCGTGATCCATGTAGGGTAACAGCTTCAAAACTACAAGCAGATTTAGCTAAACTAGGTTAGAGGAAGAGGGGGTGGAGAGAGACAGAGAAAGAAAGATAGAACCACATCCTGTGTTTTCTGTAGAACAAGTGAGCTGAAGCCACACTGCATTTTCCGAGCAGCTTCGTATGTATGGTCAGTATGTTAAAAAACGACGACCAGTTTTGATCTTTTCACCAAACCAATTTCCCCCCAATCATGTGAAACCTACATGTAAAAGATCTCACCAATAAAAGGTTGTGTGATGCAATTGATATACCTATAGACCTTATTCAGAGCAGTTTTCATCCGCTGTAAAAAGCTCCTAGATCACTTAGAATTTCCCACAGCTCATGTTGTCTGGAGTTATTTGTCTGCTAAATTTATTGGAAAGATATTTTTTGCTGTGTTTCGTCAGCAGAACAATCCAAAAACACATTAAATAAAAGTACAACCCACTGAAGAAGAGATGCATGTTTATCCCTCACAGTCTCACTATCATTCTCGTTAAAAATCAAAGATGGCTGTGAATAAGGTCTTGCCATAGCCAATCATGCGTCAAGATCTGTATCTTATACTGTATCCTGTTTCTCAATGAATGTTTGATAACAGTGGTGCCAGTGGTCTGAGGTATAAAATCTGCATTATTTCATTGATCTTAACTGTGCCATTTTCAGGGTATCCAATACCTGGTGGATAATGACCTGTTGGAGTGGATACCAGAGGCTGTGGCTGAGTTCCTTTACAAAGAGGAAGGCCTCAATAAAACAGCTATTGGTGATTTCTTAGGAGAAAGGTATGATGATGGTTATATTTTTGTGGCGAATACTGCTTGTGGCTCTTATATAGAGAAAAAGATATTTCCTTCTTGTATCCACAGGGAGGAGATCCACCTTCAGATCTTGCAGGCTTTTGTTCACCTTCATGAGTTTTCAAACCTTAATCTAGTTCAGGCTTTGAGGTGAGAGGAGATCATCAACTTGCTGTTTAATTTCTTTGTATCGTTGTAACATTTACAAATACTGATTTTGTCAATTTGGGGGGAATCTGTGATTGTGGACATAGGCAGTTCTTGTGGAGTTTCCGTCTACCTGGTGAGGCTCAGAAGATCGACCGCATGATGGAGGCCTTCGCTCTGCGCTACTGCACCTGTAACGCTGGGGTTTTTCAGTCCACAGGTAGTTTGCCTCTGCGTTTAGAGGATAGGTTTCATGTTTCAAGAAATTCAAGAGACATTTAGAAACCAAAATGTGCTTTTTTCCTTATTGTTAATAATTCAGCATATTGCTGGGCCTATACAGTTCATGGTAATATTAATACATGTCAGCGTTTGACTATAGCCTTTTAACTGGTAGTGTCCTTCTAGGGGGACACTTGCTTTTCTTTATTTTTTCCTATAACATATTTTTGTAATCATCAAAAATTAGGTTTCATTCGAATGCTTAAACACTCAAAATTCATCCTGTAAAAAAAATCTGAAGTGTGTGTGTGTGTGTGTGTGTGTGTTGCAGACACCTGTTACATCCTTTCCTTCGCTATCATCATGCTCAACACAAGTTTGCACAACCCCAGTGTGAAAGACAAGACCACACTAGAACGTTTCATCAACATGAACAGAGGAATCAACAATGGAGGAGATCTTCCCAATGAACTACTCGAGGTGAGAGAGGTCACAGGGTCAATTTTCCCTCAAATCACAGCTAGACCAAACACTCACATCTACTGTATTTTATAATCCACGGGTTTTTCATTCAGATACACTACTATTTATTCAGCAAGGATGCATTAAAAAATCTAAACAAGAGACAGTAAAGACATTTGTGACCCTGGACCACAAAACCAGTCACATGGGTACATTTTTTTTAAATTGAGAGTTATACATCACCTAAAAGCTGAATAAATAAGCTTTCCATTGATTTATTCCATTTCTATTCCATTGATAAATTGACAATATTTGGTCGAGATACAATTATTTGGATATCTGGAATCTGAGGGTGCAAAAAAATCGAAACAATGAGAAAATCGCCTTTAAAGTTGTCCATTTATGTTCGCAATTGTGCTGCATTCACTCACAAAAATAAATGTTTTATATTTACGGTAGGAAATTTGCAAAATATCTTCATGTAACATGATCTTTACTTAATATCCTAATGATTTTTGGCATAAAAGAAAAATCAATAATTTTGACCCATACAATGTATTGTTGGCTGTTGCCACAAATATACCCGTGCTACTTGTGACTGGTTTTGTGATCCAGGGTCACATTTATAATGTTACAAAATATTTCTATTTCAAATGCAGTTTTTTTTTTTAGCTGTTTTGTAAATTAATAATAATAAGAAATGTTTTTTGAGCAGCAAATCATAATATTATAATGATTTCTGAAGGATCATGTGACACTGAAGACTGGAGTAATGATGCTGAAAATTCAGCTTTGCATCACAGGAACAAATTACATTTTGTTAGCAGATGCTAAATGATTTTTTTTTAATCATTTTTAATAAATGCAGATTTGATGAAGACACTTCTGACAAAAACATAAAAAATCTTGTCGACCCTGAACAATAATACTGTTCTTTTGTAGGTTTTGTATATGTACATTTCTGAAATACATTTTCTGTAAAGCTGCTTTGTATTGTGAAAAGCGCAATACAAATAAATGTGAATTGAATGTGAATAAAAGCATCTGCTAAATGCATAAATGTAAATGTAGTTAGAAATGTAATTTCTAAGGAATTTAATTTATTTCAAAGGAAAATTAGTTTTGTATTTCTTTTTTAATAATCCACTGTTGATGTCATGAATTTGTAATAATCAAGAATTGATCATTTCTCTTTATGGAAACATTCTGTAGAAACTTTATGAGAGCATTAAGAATGAACCCTTTAAGATCCCAGAAGATGACGGCAATGATCTCACGCACACCTTCTTCAATCCTGATCGAGAGGGCTGGCTTCTAAAAGAAGGTTTGTTACTCTATAGCTAATACTTATATAATATAGTTAATAAAATTATGACATGGCAGCTTCATCCCTATTATAATAGACCCCTGTTTGCATTGCAATTGAGCATTTTACATCATTAGTTCCATTCCTATCATTTGTTTGATTAAGCAGCATTACAAGCTGTGAAACAGCCCAATCAGATTAGAGGACTGTTCTTTCTGATCATCTTGATATTTCTGAATGTTAGTAACAATTCTGGTTAATCCATAGGTGGCAGAATAAAGACCTGGAAGAGGAGGTGGTTTATTTTGACTGATGGCTGCCTCTACTATTTCCAGTACACCACTGTAAGTACCCTACCTTTACAAAAATGTCAAGTTCGCTGATATAAAACACATTAAATTCGTTTTTTTTTTCAAGCTGAATAAGAATATTCATAATTATATAATTAAAAGGCCATTTTTTCTCTCCCTAGGACCAAGAACCAAAAGGCATCATTCCCCTAGAGAACTTAAGTGTGAACGAGGTGGAGTCCGGACACAAACAGGTACTTTTCCATTCCACCTAATCTATTATCACTGATCCAGTAGATAGCGTGTTGCTCTATAGGCCCCTATTAATGCTTGATGGTTATTTTTAGTCACTGAGTGATAACTGTCTCTCTGCGAGCACAGTCTAGATTTGCTTTATCAATCAAACTCTGCCCAGATCCTGGTTTCTGTTTTTCTTTCTGAGTCAGCATCTCGTAATACCAAGCGGCATTTAAATGTTTGTGATGTAACATCCTCTTGTAACCATGGAATGTAACCTTTTGAAAATGACGGCATATGCATTTTCTCTTTTAAAATGTGTGCGTTCAGTTCTGTTTGGAGTTGTTCAGCCCTCACCGCAAAGGAGAGACGATAAAGGCATGTAAAACCGAGACAGATGGGAGAGTTGTGATGGGCAAACATCACTCCTACAGACTCAGTGCTGCTTCTGAAGAAGAACGTGCAGACTGGATCCAGGCCATCAGGTACCAGAAAGCTCAGTATGAGTGAACAATTAAAAATAAGCAGATACTATAAACATGAACAATTTCTGAATGGCACCCAACCCTAGTTTGCAGAGTTACATTTTTAAGTAGGATTCCAAGGATTTTCTCATCATTTGGGACAGTACTCATTTAACATCAAACAAAATGCAGTACTTTCTTAAGGTGGTGTCTCTTTCCTCGTATAACACACTATGTGACTTTCACTAAGTAGTGAATATTGAATGAGTGAACGAGTCAATGGTTTTAGACCTCTTTGAAAAGAGCAGAGGCAAAATTTCCAGTTTTCTGTCCTGTTTTTCACCTGCTTACATCATTATTATAGCAACCGATGTAACTAACGCAAGTGTATTTATATAGCACATTTCATACACAGTGGTAATTCAAGTCCTTTATATAAAATAACAATAGTAAAAAATAAAGATAGGAGGAAGGTATATGAGAGACGAATATGATGTAGACAGAAGATATTTACAACACTCTAAACAAGTGGATCACATTTTATCAGCTGTCAGTCCTTGTAAAAAATTGTGTGAACAAATGTCTTTTTATGACTAAAGCAATGAGTTGTTGTAAGTCATGGGAAAGAGGAAGTTAAGTATTAGGTGTTTAGAAATGTTCACACACTTAGACATACAGTAACAATAAAATAATTGAAAAAGCATTTAGATTAGCTTTGACAGAGGAACTGAGAAAGAAAAGTGTATCTGAGTCTAACCGTTTCCTCTCTTGTTCTTAGAGCTTGTATCACAAAAGACCCTTTCTATGACCTGGTATCTGCACGCAAGAAGAAGATCATCAGCCACACCGAACAACACGATTAAACAGCTGACAGATTAATGAACTAAGGAGATCTGATCTTTCTAAACAGTTGCACACAGACTGAAGTACCAACAGTAGCCAATGGGACGTTCATGGGTACACCGGACTGACGGAAAAGATGAATGAGGTTCTCAGGGTGCTGATTGTCAGGCCTCCCTCTCACCACACAGAGGTCACCGCTGCTACATGTGCAGCCTCAGGGTTCACTCACACAGCAGCGTCGTGCTCAGGAGTTACGCCAACAAATATTTTGCTATTTATTTAAAGCTTAAGTGAAATCTTGGAAAGATCGCAGTTTCTTTTATTTGTAAAATATTGTAAAAAAAATTGTAAAATATTGTAGTGTCACCTGGTAACTGTAGGATTTTTTCTAGTCATGTTTAAATTTGAATTTTCAATGAAAACATTTAAGCTACATTTAATAGGCTAATTACGTTTTCAATCACTATTTTGGCTATTTTTTTTCCCTGTGTATTTTCCATTTGACTAAAACACATTTATAATACTATAATTATAGGTTTTAAAAAATATATTATCAACATGTCCATCTTGTAAGTATTGCATTGCTGGTTAGCATTAATGTTTATTAGATTGAAATTGTTCATATTCTGTACATAATAAATGATTTATTTAATGCACATATTATTATTTGATTTTAAGCTTATGTAATTACAGATAACTAATTCATAAACTAGTGAATACATTACAACCATGTTATTAAAATATAATGACTGCACTAGGCTGATCTACTGATGATCTGTAATTAAATGTATTTGCAGAACAAGCCTCGTTTGTCCAGAAGAGGGCACTGTTGATCAATGTAGAGAGAGCGAGAGAGAGAGAGCGAGAGTGTGTGTGTGTGGGTGTTTATATATGAAAAAATGGCGAGCGATTTTTACAATACACACTCATGTATACATTTACTGTGTATACATATTCAATCCCAAGCTGTTTTCCCCCTTGACTCTGCTTTTTCTGTAAAGCTGATTTGAAACGTTATTTATTGTGAAAAGGCTATACAAATAAACGTGCATTGAACTGTGTAGCCTATATATACAAACTATAAGTACAGTACTCATAAATATACATGCGTATATTTACATAGAACATGAGAGACCGTATCTAAAGCATTTAAAATCTAGTCTACTGAAGAAAGATATCTGAACTGTATTGGTTAACACAGTTGCTTCCTTTGCAACATTTATATTGCACTTGTGGTCTACAAGAGAACACTCCCCTCTTCCTGTGTATCATTTCCTTCATCTCGGTGTCATTCGCTCACCATCGTTTCAGCCCTCTCTTTCCCTTGCAAGATTAGCAATTTACTCCTAACTTGTTATAGTTTACAAAAAGTGCCAACTCAGCAGTTGAGCACTACTATTTGATAACCTTTGTAGACTGAAGTCTTCTCAAAAAAGAAAAAGAAAAAGGCATGTCAGTTTTTATAGTTGTTATCCATTAAACATTTTAGCAGCGCACATCAAAACACTCTTAACAAACAAGCTAAGGCAAATGTCACACCCATGTTAGTCTAACTGATCTGTTGACGTATCTCTGACAATGTCAGCTCAAGTAATGTGGATGTCACCATATGCACACTGACACAGTCTTATAAAGCAATTGTCTTATAAAGCAATTCAACGCAAAATTGTATTGTCCGTCAATATCAGCAGTTTTGAATTTAGGTGACTTGGGTCACTTTTTGACACATAACTGTCAAAAAGATGACCAATTTACCATAATTCACTATCTATATCACTCCAAGGACTCAAACAAAATACTTTGCTCATAACTCATAATTTTCATAAAGTAATTGTTAGCCACTTCTCAATTAAATCTGATTAAACTCACATTTGGAAAATAAAGCTTATTGTGTTTTCTTCCAGGGAGTTTTCCACAGTTACGAAGTTAGATGAAAAAGAAATACAAAGAATCAATTTATTTAAGGCCATTTATTGGCTCTCATGATGGAAAAATCAGTTGTCTCAAATCTATTCTGTCCGAGCGGCATACTTTACAGAGAACGCGGTCACATTCGTTTTTCTCCCTCATGCAAAACTCCCAAACAAACAGATTCCTATTTAAATGGCTGGATTTTGTCTGCGAAAGTTCTCTGAGCAACAGTAAATGTCACCACACCTTTAATGGTAACTGATCAGGCATGTTTTCAATGGGCATCTGTCAACTTCGCTACTGACCTTTCCCTTTTTCCTCTATGACTCTGAGGGAGCCACAGGCTAAAGGATTGGGCAAGTAGAACGGATTGGGACAGAGATAATATGTAGGGCAGAGATCTGCCAAACAGAAAAATTGTAACATTCTACATTTTTAGACACTTCCAATGAGCTCTGTAACCGGCAGGAGATCACATGATCCCAGGCTGCACATATATTTCAGTCATTTTTTTTCCACAGTGTCAGCAGCATTTTGGAAGCTGTTCAAACAACTTCTCAACCCTCTAAAAATACAGCACCAATTCTTAAAGTTTAAGCTAACATCTGACTCAATATAATTGTAGGGATAATCACTATCCACATCTTGTCCAAAATCCTCATAATGAAGAAAATGTCCTCTTTTTTTACAGCATATACAGCAGTAATCAAGGTTCTGATCTGGAAGCGCACATTTTTGTTGATTTCTCTCACAGGGATACCTCAGGACTGAATACAGGCCTTCTTCTGGCTACGCCTCCGCCCCCTCAGGCCTGAAAAGAAAACAGAAAATAGGGCTGCGCGTTAATTGAAATAAAACCATAATCGCCATATGGCTTTGTGTGGTTATCAAGTTGTAAAGGCTCCTATTGAATTAAATATTTGCGCTGTGTGTTTCAGAGTGAAGGGCAGCACTTTGTTCTTACAAATGAGCAGCTCATTAGCTCAGAGTAAATGTTGCTCCACACAAACTCCATCTCAGCATCTGTCTGAGTTTGGGTTGCTTTAACATGCATACTCAAAAATTTTCAAAAGAAAAGCTTTAAGGGCTCCGCGCAGTTTTCCGTCAAAATATGATCAAATGGTTTAACGCTTGAAGAATACAATTATTATTAATAATTATTATTATTATTTTTCTTAAATATGCATTTTATAATTTTACAGTGAAATATTTCAATAGTAATTTATTATTTGTAATATTAGTATTATTTTTATTGTCATACTGCTATATAAATCAAAAAGTTGTTGCCAAATTTTAAAAAATGCATTTTAAAACAACAATCACAATTTTAATCAGAAAATTCACAATTAGATTTTTCCCCAAATCATGCAGCCCTTCATGAAATACTGCACCATTTGAAAATATTGTACATGACTGTAGTCAGGATACATACCATCCTCGCCATCTGTGGCAATAGTCTGAAGAGAAACACTCCTTGGACCCATTTTGCTCTTTTTGAGCTTAAACTTCACTTGTGGTGGATTTATGATCTCAAATGTATCCTCAATTTCATCAGTGCTTTCAGTCTCTGAGATCTTGCGAGAAACGGGAGAAATGTTTTTGGATGCATCTTCTTGCACCTTAATATGATTGGCCAACCGAGATGCTTCCTTGGAACTGTTGGTAAGCTTGGTGTCTTTATGATTGATCTGTTTTGTGTCTGTGTTTTGATGGGTTGTTTTAGAGACAGTATCTGGACTCTGGTTGTTTGCTCTGCCTTTCAAGAAATGCCGGAAGGAAGAGCGCTGCTTTTTGGAACCAAACAGAGAGGGCTTCTTCCCATCGCCCTTACCGTCCTCTGTCCCATCCGGGGATGTAGGGGACTGTGAACATACACTGTCCCCATTGGGGTAGATTATTTTTTCCATGTTACTCACAGAGGCCTGGTCAACATAGTCCCTCAGCTTAGAAAGATCCTGCAGAGAGCCTGTTACACCTAGACTGTTGCCCACGACTAAAGAGTACTTAGGGTTGTGGTATTTATGTGCAGGCACCTTTAGGTTCGCCTGTTTGTTGTCCTCTACAGAGATCTGGAAGCGCGACGTGGATACGGGAACTGTGAGTTTGCTGGGTTCTGCTGGCGTTTTCAGCACAGGAACTGGCAGGGCCGGCTTGCTGATGTGAAACTCACAGTACAGGTCCACTTTATCAGACACTGCATATAGCTCTCTGAAGTCATTGTCGAAGAAGTCAACAACTTGTCCTGACATCACAGTGATTGTGTTCCGGTTCATCCTAGAGGAACTCCATGTAAAGCTATGAAGATAGGAAGAGTAAAGCACATGTAATGATGGAACACAGTGGTGGACAGAACAATAATTTGTACTGTTTGGTCTACATACTAACCTATAGGATCCAAACATTACTTTCTCTCCATCTACCAACATATATTTTGAGCAATGTGATCCTGGCAGACGACCAAAGGACAGCGGCATGCCAGAGCCCCGCACGGTTCGCACCCGCAGGTTCTGAAAGAGCAAAGGAGAAAATAATTCAAGCAGGATGAACAGTGAACACTGCATCAGTTTGCCCCGATTTTGCCATCCAAGACACAATTCTGGGACTGTAAATCATTTCTTTTGTCACAATGGAAAAATGACGAGAACAATCTTATGCTTCAGAAAAACCTAACCATATTTTTAAATTTGGGGTTCATTCAGTGAAATAATAATGAAAAACCAAAATGAGCACAGCGACGGGTGACATTGGTGCATGTGATAGAAACGTTTAGCTAAAAATATCTTTTTTATTTAGCATTCCAGTCAAGTTATGGTCAAAATTACCACAGGTTCAGTCTGAAGAATTAAGAAATGCCTCTTTTGTCCAGTAACCAGTCACAACTGCTGTTTTTGTTAATAGAAAAATATAGTCAACTTTAGCTCAAGAGCTAGCCGGTATCATTTCAATTATGTGTGTAAAAGAGGATGTCAAAACAGACATGGACTGGTTAAAATTGTGACCAGAGTCTTAGCTAAGATGTGTACGAGACACACAGTCCGCTTTAACTTTTGGTGTCACATTGTGACTTCATAAAAAAAACCTGGCTTCATACAAAAATATAAATGTACAAACATCAAAGATGACACCCTCCTAAACCTACAAGGTTTTAATAATTATTCTAAGTCTATGAGAATAGGGAAGTCCACACCACAGCTATAAAAATAATGACACAGAGGAACAATATTGTTGAAATTACTTTCAGAATGTGTTTTCTAGCTGATAGAATAATAAAATAAAAACAATAAAAAGAGCCAATCAGAATCCACCGACTTTTAAGAGCTTGAGAATTTAAAGCAGCAGACGACAAAACACGCAGCCCAAATATTAAATTAAATAGCAGCATTTAGAACTTGATAACCGCACAAAGCCATATGGTGATTACGATTTTATTTCAATTAACCACATAGCCCTATTTTCATTTTTACGAAAACAACTTTTACTTCTGTTTTCTTTTCAGGCCTGAGGGGGCGGAGGCGTAGCCAGAAGATGGCCTGTATTCAGTCCTGACAAAACAGAACGTAATCGCCTGTTGGTGTAGATGCCAATATAGTTATCCTTATAGTTATCGTTCTTGGTGTGAATGGACCTTTACTACTGGTATAAAGTGTGAAATCTGGCTTTCACAAAAGATGTGTCAGGTCAACACACCTGACATGGGCAGATATATCGCTAGTGTGAGGTTAATGAAAAAGAAATCCTTGCATACAGAGGTGTGGTGCTTTCATTTGCACACTGAGGACTCAAAGGAAAGGAATACTGTAGCTACAAAAGGACTCGAGTACAAGGCTGGCATGGACAGGGAAAAAGCAGAAGCGTGAGAGATGAGGGTGCTCCACAACTCTCCTAAATGAGATCAAGTTGCCCTTTTTTCTTAGCTCTGTTGAAATCTGCAGATCCTCTTTCAGGAAATAACAATGCTGAATTATCCAACTCTATTGCTCAATGTAAAAAGCCCCAGTGTCCTACATAAAACAATCCACATAGATAAGGCTTGTTGGCAGTGTATCTCAAGGAGATCAGTGATATTTGGGGCAGTCTTGCAGAAAGTCCTGGGTTTCATTCTACAGCGCTGTTATGCATGTGCACATCAGACCAGGAAGTCAGTTGAACCCTGTGGCAACGGCTGCAGAACCATCCAGAGTTTCAAGTTCACACAGATCCCTTAAAGTTCAACTGACAATCTGTTAACATGTGCATTTATGTGTGATCTTGCAAGTCATGTGTTCATGTTTGACTTCTTTTCCAGGAAAGCCTGATAAGGCAAGTCTGACTATTGTTAACATATAAACATTGTTGTTTTAATAACACGTGTCTTCTCTTTTAGTTAAGAATACAATGGGGCAAGGGATCATGTTGGTTTACTAATAGCTTGTATTAAAGGGTTAGTTCACCCAAAAATGAAAACTCTGTCATTAATTACTCACCCTCATGTCATACCAAACCCAGAAGACTTTCGTTAATCTTTGGAACACAAATGAAGATATTTTTGATTAAATCTGAGAGCTTTCGGTCCCTCCATAGACAGCTACGCAACTACCACTTTTAAGCTCCAGAAAGGTAGTAAAGACATCATTAAAGTAATGCATGTGACTCCAGTGGTTTAACCTCAATTTTATAAAGTGACGAGTGCTTTGCACAAAAACAAAACAAAAAAACAATTACAACTTTTTGGGGCCGATACATCTCATATTTTTTTTTTTCTATTTTTTATCATCTTTGTCTTAACAGCCCTTAAAACTTGTACATTGGCGGCCCACTCGTTTTGTTTTGTTTTGCTTAATTGTTGGTGCTGGGGTCTTTGTGCCGGTGTAACACATTCAAATGACGTTCATTGACAAAGTCAGCGTTCATTTTTTTTTGACAGACCGGCCCATTAAACACGTAGATCACTGAGTTAGTTGAGTATAGTTCAATTGTTCATTGTTTAAATGACAATTTTTTGGGTTATTTCATCTGTTAACTCTCACTTGTTCCTACTCACTCATTACATGGCATTAGTGGTTTAAAGGAATAGGAGTTGGTATACATATCAAGGGCGTGCAAAGATGGGTGGTGTTTATGATTATTTGTAGTGGGCCAGTCTGGGCCAAAATGCCCGGGCCGATTTTTTTGTCCCAGTCCAGCCCTGAACAACATGCATGCGTCATGATGCTCCCGTGAACGCACATAAAAAAAATACTTACGGGTTTGGACTGACATGAGGGTGAGTAATTAATTAATGGCAGCATTTTAAATTTTTAGGTGAACTAACCCTTTGAAAGAAACAAAACTTGAATGGGGCTGAAGAACAGACACTGATTAATCCACTGATAGCTGGTAGTTTACCAAGAATTGTTCAGTATAATTGTTCAGTATATTAATTGATTTAAACTCCATGGTCACAATAGTGCAGTTAAAATGGTAAATTATATAAAATAATATAAAATAAAATGATAATAATAAATATAAATAATATCAAAAACAAAGCCTGTAAAGGACCAAAATATTTTATATTTGCTTTAGTATAATGCATCCTGGTATTTTACTTTTACTATTCTCATTACAGTCATTTTAAAAACAATACCTTCATAAAAAATAATATATATATATATATATATATATATTTTTTTTTTTTTAATTAAAATCATGAATTAAAGCCAGTACACCGCATTTTTTCCACATTATGGTAATGAGAATAGAAGAAAGAGAATCTTTTTTTTGCATTACTGTAATGAACAGTTGGGGGAAATGATCTTACTTGTCAAAAAATGATTACCTAAAATTGGTTTCATTTTTGCTTTATGTAAAATACAATTTATTATTTTCCTTGTTTTGATGTATGGGGTAACGTTTGTGAATCAGTCAATAATTTTCACTCACCCTCAGATGCTGTGTAGAAATCTGCAACCTGCTGCTCATGTCCAGGAAGTGCGGCAAGCCGTTCTCCTCCAGCAGCAAGTACACAGCCACCCCTCTCTTACTCGCAGCATCTAAGAGATCCTGCAGGATCTGCAGGTCTGTCAACAGGTCCATGACCACTGCAACTAACTGAAAACCAAGCGAAACCAAACAGTGGTAAGAGCTTAACTTATTCACTGAGCTTATCATAGCATCTGCTTTGAGGTGTGTATGAAGCCACACTGGCCTTTTTTTTTTTTAATGACTCTAGTCTTCTTTTTACAGTGCTACCACTGTAGCTTGTCTCAGCTTGAGGTAACACGTGAAGTCTCATACAGGTGAAGGGAGAACAGGGAGCAGCTACACACACTCCAGCAGACGCATTAGAGGCGAGGTGATTGGGCTACTCAAAGGGTTTAGACCAAAAGTCCAAACTCAACATGAGTCTGCCACAAGCTATCCACAAAACAAAGCAGCCAGTCTGGGTCAAAGGGCATGTATGTGTTATATATAAACCACACACTTCAGCATTTAAACAAAATGTAAACTAGGTCAGCATAAAACTCAATGTCGTGGAAAAACAAGTTTGAAGCTAGTTAAAGCTAAAGGTTTTTAAGGTTAGGCCTCAAACCCTTCTTCATCATCACTGACTCGCACGTCAAAGCTCTATGTAAATAAGAATGAAGCAATTTGCATTAAAGAGAAAACAAACACAGGCGTGTCTTTTTACTTTTGATAACACAGATTCTCTTCTTCTGCTAAAAATTAAAAATGCATATGGAATTCTTTTTTTAGAAAAGTGACTTTTTTAGAAAAGTCAGGCCTATTATATTGTGAGTAAGCTATCCCTTTCAGACAAGGAACTAATAACCTTTTTAAGCATTCTTCACAAGTTAAAGTTCAAGGAAATGTTATTTTTAAGACGCATGTTTCTTATCAGTTCTTCAAGAGGAGGTGCCACATGCTTCAGATGAACATCAAAGACATTCAGATGACATGAAGATATGTGTGAGCATCACGATCAACCTGAATAATATGTAAATGGCATGTCCTGTAGACATAGTCTAATGCTAACATTGACACATTTCCTCAAACTAAAATGAAAAGCTAGTCGGCTCTGAAATTAAGGCACATCTCTGTTACAAAAGCTGCGCTTGAAGACTAATAGTAAAAACATAAATTCACAATTTAGTGACAAAGAAATCTCAGCTGCCGTTTATTTATGCATGAACGTAACTACAAAACTGCAGCACCTGCCAGAATGACATTAACTTCATTTGATAAGTGTATTTGAATAAGTTTCACCGCAAATAAGTCTCACTTGTCACAGCTCTTTGCACCATAAGTACACGATTGTAAACTAGAACAGACACAAGATATAGCCTATACACAATAGCTATACCCCAAAAACTCAACTAACCAGCTATACATTTCACACTGTATTAATTTTACTGTTACAAATAAAAATTACAAAGATTTTAATGATCTGTTAAGTATCATCTCATGCCATTTGGAATGTATGACAGATTTACAAGGTATTTGTGAGAGGAAAGGTATATAGCTAAAATATAAATTACATGAATTAAATGAAATGTAGTAGAACTCCAGTTTTTGAGCTTACATTTTCCATGAACGTTTATTTCAGCTTTTGTATTAATTGAGGGTTAGTGTACAGTACTTGGGGATGGACTGATGCCGCTGAAATGCTTTGTTCCCGAAGTGTGTCAATATAACTCACTGTTAAGGAAGTCACATCATGTGTGTGTGTGTGTGTGTGTGTGTGTGTGTGTGTGTGTGTGTGTGTGTGTGTGTGTGTGTGTGTGTGTGTGTGTGTGTAAACCCGGTAGCAAATAAGTAAGACTTGAGGCCTCGGGCAGTGTGATTGACAAGGCAGTTACAGACGAAACCCAAGGCTACACGAGAGAGATATCATCAATTTCCAAGAAATCTGACTTCTTCACTTCAGACGAAATCTGCTGAACTTAATTCTTAATATTTGTACTTAACTTTATTCCATTATTATTTATTCAGTTTCCCCAAAACTTTATGGCATGTTTTAAAACAGTTAGGTGAGAGTTAAATGGTAATTATTTTAAAAGATGACGTCATTCATGAGTCATAAGTATAAACCACATGACTGACAACTAACTTAGAATCATGTCATAAAGACAGCCCCATATAAACTTACAGTAAAGCTGGTTGAGGCCACATGCTTCATCATCATGTGCATGATATAGAAACCAATAAATCTATAACATCATAAATATGACTACATTTAAACAACAGGCTTAGTCAAGACACTAATTAACAATCACTTCTTTCCTTAATGTCCATTATTGTTACTACTTTATTGGTAAGTACTTTATTTTAAATAAAGTAATCCAATAGTTACTAGAATGTTTTTCACAAGTTAATTATTCATTAGATTTTAGTGTAAGGATCTGTGGTTCAAACATCTTATTTGAGACAGACAGATTAGTATTTATCCCAGTTGTTACCAGTAACATTTATTATGTCACTAGTTATATCACTAATTGCTTTTTATCCTATTTAACTGGATGGAATGGCTACTTCATAGTTTAAAAAATAAGTTTTAACAGTAAGTTTTACGAACAATGGGAATTCACAACAGAGGTCTAATTAAAAATGTAATGGTGACTATTCAGTTGGCACTAGGAAAACTAGACATGATCTCCTGGAGCTGAACTAGTAGGTACTAGTAATATGAGTTACTAGTAAAACACAGTTGAGCTGTGAACCACAGATTACCATAGAATTGAATGGCAAATAATTGCCAATAGTAGTAACAATGGAATCATTACTTGTTGTGATTTTAGTATAGTGAATATTACTTAAGGAATAAGTACTATTTTCTAATGCGTAAGTAGGCCATTGAATACTAATTTTGAACAATATTATTGATCTGACTGTACTGACACTATTGGATGAGAGCTGAACTGAGCTGGACGATGACATCACTGTTTTCTGAAGAACTGCTTTATAGATTAAATGAACTAATTTAATAATTGATATTTACAACAGAACTGAATCAACACTGAACTGACTTCAGCAATGACATTGTTTTCTTTTAGAGCTGCCGAAATGAACCCTGTTTGAATGAATAATTTTCCTGATCACTGTGCAACTGCTTTGAAACAATCTGTATTGTATAAAACGCTATATAAACATAGGTGACTTGATTTGACTAACTTAACAGATTACTACTGAATTGTGAAAATTAACTGCATTCTAGTTACTACACTGTAAAAAATGATATGATCAATAAGTTATGACAACATTTTCAAAAGAAGTTAAGCAATTTTCAGCTCTTTTTATAAGTTAGGCCTATACAAGATTCAACTAATTTCAACAGAAGTCAGATTTATGTAATTTAAGTTGAAATGACTTAAACATCCAAGTTGATTGTACTTAAAAATGTAATGCAGCAACTTTCTTTTTACAGTGTATTGGAACAAATAATACTAATATTTTTTTTAAAAGTAGCCTTGCCTACTAGTAGTAACAAAAATAGATTTATTAAAAAGTTTAGTTTTTAGGAACAAGTAGTAAACGGCCTTAGTCGCCTACCTTTGTAGATTCTTGAATGAGTCTGCGGACCACCTCTTTAATGTGCGGACTGTTAGTTTTGGGTGGGTGGGTGTAAACCGACACCCGAGTTACCCCTTTGTAATGGCCGTTGCTAGGCCAACCGATGTCCAGCGGAGGGATCTCCGTATCAGACATGGTCGGCCAGTAGGTAGAGTGAACACCTGAGTCTGCACTGGTATCATGGGGCGACCGTGAGCAGCAGGTGTCCGAGTCACTGTCATATTCCTGGAACGTGTCCCGCATCCATTTGATTTCCCTGGCGGAGAGAAAGTCTTTAACGTTATCCTCTTTGAGACGCATCTTAAACGCGCCATCCCCGTTCTTCAGGAGCTGCTCGAGCGCGGCCCGCTGCTCCTCGCTGTAATAAAACTCTGGTTTGGACTCCGGTATCTTCACGTTAACATGATCGTCGTCCATGCATACTAGCTGAGACTCAGCCATGGCAGCTGTGCACCCGGAAACAACGGTTCACCTGTGTGGCTCCAGACGGTACGCTCAGCCCACCTTTACCTGTTTGAGTGGTTGGTTGAGGTGATTTCAGAGCAAGATTAAAGAGAATGGGTGGGCGGGGTTTCTGTAAAGTTGTGGGCGGAGCATCGCCGAACTGTAAGAAGGTTATTGGGAACTGACATGACGACACTTGTTTAATACAAATATAAAAGACGGATGAAACTGTCACGGTAGTTTCCCTGACTGACGCAGCACTTTTCTCTTTATTTATTTTTTAAAACTGCCCAGAAATTGAATAATAAATACAACTACCACCAATAAAAATAAGTTATTTGTTATCATTTAGGCTACCTGTATAACTTTACTTATTGAAAGAAAGCCATGCAGGTTTGATGACAGATTTTTTTTTTTTTTTTGGATTGAACTATCCTTTAAAAAAAAATAACACAACTTATATCTGAAAACAGAAAGGTAAAGTTTATTCAAATCCATCATACTACCGCTGGTATCATCATATTTGCCATCTGTATTTTCCATCCTGCATAGTAAAAAAATAATCATAGCTAGCCTATTCTGCCTGTGCCATAGGCCTATTTTGACAAACGACAGATTTTTAGTACAAAAATTGGTACAGTAACATGAAAGCTTTGCTTGGTACTGTAACACCTTCTCTTGCGTTAGTGTGTTCTACTGAAAATAAACTGGACATGAAAGCGATAAAACGGTCATTGGATGGGCTACAGAATGTACTGTATAATTCAGTAATTCATGCTGTATAAGGAAAACCGTCTAGTCATTAGGAGAATTTGACATAAGGGAAATGATATAGTCCTTCCTTCGTACCTTATTTGTAAAAAAACTGTATAGTTATGTATAAAAAAGAGAAGCAAGAAAGACCTTCATGAGTAATGTCTTTTTCTCACTTCTCTTCAAATGTTCTGCAGCCAGCTTTATAAAAGTAATTTAAAAATAATCAACCATCCATACATTATAGGCAGGCATTTGGCGAGAGTACGATGGATTTAGTATGGTGATTCCACACCTCCAGGCAGTCGAAGATATCAGATCTGTTCTGTGTAATTGACAGGGAATAGTCCAGTCCTGCCGCGCAATCGACCTTTCCACCACGATGCATCAGAACGGTCCAGTACTTCAATGGTGTCACCAGCATTGAAGCCCAACTCGTCATCTTCCTCTGCAGTGAAGTCATATACAGCTCTCACCTGTATGGTTGACCTCTGACACACACACACAAACAATAAAGTGTCAGTAGTACCATAATATCTTTCTATATATTTATATAACTACCGGTAGCCATTTAAAGGTGAAGTGTGTCGTTTCTGTGCCACTAGCATCACGGACAGGAAAGTATTTTAACAAAATGTGACACAAATCACTTTAAAAACAAAAACGAAAGAAAAAAAGAAGGTGTTCACACTAGACAGTGTTTAAGCCTTGAGAGCAAGTGGGATTTCTGGTATCATACCGGAGAAGGCAAAGTATCAGAGGTTCGCCGAGGGGCTGGACTGTTCCTCCCTTGGTGACCCACAGTGTTAGCTTTCTCCTCAACACTTCCTCTCTTACTCTAAAAAAGAGCATAGTTTTATTTATTGAACTGTTATACAGTATATATAATACAATTAAAATGTAATACATATCTTATTTATACAATATTTAATATTTAAGCTTTTAATAATCTGTTTTCCAGGTTTCCTGTAGGTTACAGTTGGTTAGTTGGAGCATTTTGAATGGAAGCTTTTTAATAATTCAGCAAGGTTTTTCAGTTTTAAATGCATGCACAGCTGGGGTTTGACCGTTGACATGCTTGTACCTTCTGGTTGTGAGTTTGATCTGTTGTGTTGCGGTGTTGTGATGAGGTTTGTGGACCACCATAACCACCGCCTGGGGGAGGCCGAGCTTCTACTTGACTCTTTAACTGAAAATAAGGACCAATTATTGATCATTATTTATCTCCTGTACACAGACTCTCAGATTCATTCACATTTAAGCCATGTTTGACAGAATCTGCTCATATAGTGCATTGATAATATCTAAACTTAGAAATTAAAATCTGCCCCACAAAGCTTTACTTTTTGATGGTCTTACATCAGATATCTCTTGAGAAGCAAGAGTGAAATCAGCAAATGGGTTAGTTCAAAGAAGGTAAAACGAGAGTTTAATGATTAAGTTTGACTGGAGTTCTGTTATGAGATTCATTATAAACAGAAACCTAGAGGATTAACAGCAAACATACTATATTTATTGATTTAAATATAGAGTTTATTTACAGGCGGAGGTGCTCTTGGCTCATCTCCACTTCCGTCCCTTAGGAATATCTGCCTCTGCTTGGATATGGAGGTGATCTTGTAATGCTCCACAAGCTTGTTCAGAGATGTAAACTTATCCGTCCACAGGTAGTACTGGCCCGCTTTATCCTTCATAACTTTAAAATGCTGTACATCATGCTCGTGTCTGTAGAGCAGTGGAAAAAACAAAGTGATACAGTATATTAATTATTAATTAAAAAGTAAATGTGATCAAAATTAACCCGAAATGTTCACACTTATTTCAGTGTCTCGTTTGGTCATATGACAGACCTTTTTTTTTTTTTAACTACAGTTAACAAAAGCTGCACAACCCGCTCTCTGCACTAGAGGGAACCCTTGCTCATTCTCTCTCTCTCTCTCTCTCTCTCTCTCTCTCTCTCTCTCTCAGTCTTGCACAGTGCATTCAGTTAAGATCTACTGTATAGGTGATTTATGAGAGGATGGCTGAAACAAATGGACTGTCTGACCGCTGTAATAAGATGGATGTTATAGATGCATTATTGATGGAGTGTTTCCATAGGCCAGATTCAGTGTGTGTGGGCCTGAAATGGCTCAGGTGTGAGCCTCTAGTCAATGAGGATCTTTCAGCCTCATGGCTTAAGCACTGACATTACAATTTGTGGGATAACAGATTCACAGCACTTTAAGGGTGACCTTCATTGGCCAGCTGAAATATTAGTACTAGGATAACATTTTCAACATTCTTTTCTTTTCGTGTAATTTTACACTGATTACAGTGAACTTAAGGAAACACACAAGCAAAACAAAACGGATATGTGCTGATGCAAAAATTTAAATCTGACATTGTAATATTAATCCACTAATTCCACTAAATGTTTTACCTGACTGAGATGGAGAAGTCTCCAGGGGAACTCTGGCTGCCACGGATCAGAAAAGCACCCACCTCTTGGGACATTAGCGCATCCTCAGCCGAACCACGAGTGGCGCTCTCTTTGAACCAGCTGGAGAGGTAATCCAAATACACGTGTGTTTATTCAGGTCTCACTATTAACTACTACATGCTCACAGGTTATTTGCATGTGGTTGCAAAGATAAATATCACATGAGCTCACCTTGGCACTTGACTTTCAACATAGTTTTTTGGTATGAAGCCCTCGTGACCGTGTAGCTCTGCCTTGAACCAGTCGTCTTGAGATCCTAGGATCTGTTTAGAGTAGTATTTGTCAAAATTAATTTCTGTCACATAAAACAATCATGCTTTGGTAAATAGTTATGAGATAGATATTTTTATTTATATGACATTATAAGTCATAACTATGAGTTAAAAAAAATCAAAATTATGAGATAATTTGAGATAAAAACATAATTATGACATAAAAAGCTAAGTTTATGAAATACAAGGACATATTTTCGACATGAGTTGAAATTATGAGATAAAAAGTAATTTATGACTTAAAAAGCTGGAATATGATACAAAGAGTAAATCAACCTTTAATGTCATAATTATGAGATTAAAGAAACACTCCACCGGTTTTTCATATTAAAGTATGTTCTTCCCTTAACTAAGACGAGTTGATACATACCACTCTCGTCTCAGTGTGTGCACTCAATCGCTCTGGCGCGCAGCGACACTTTGATAGCACTTAGCTTAGCCCAGTTCATTCATTAGGATCCAAACAGAGATGAAGTTAGAAGCGACCAAACACCTCCACGTTTTCCCTATTTAAATACAGTTACACGAGTAGTTACACGACCAAGTATGGTGACACAAATTAATAGCACTTTGGAGCACTTCGACTCAGCGCAGTAATATCATCACTCCTGAAAAATCCTCTCCCCCTCTCCCTCTCACTTCTGTCATTAGAACCAACGTGACTTTTTACTGCGCCGAGTCGAAGTGCTCCCAAGTGCTGTTCCGCCATACATTATAGTTATCCTTTTTACCCACTTAGAAAAGCGCCACGTTTTATTTTGTGTCACCATACTTGGTCATGTAACTACTCGTGTAACTGTATTTAAATAGGGAAAACGTGGAGGTGTTTGGTCGCTTCTAACTTCATCTCTGTTTGGATCCTAATGAATGAACTGGGCTATAAGTGCTATCAAAGTGTGGCGGCGCGCTAGAGCGATTGAGTGCACGCACTGAGACGAGAGAGGTATGCATCAACTCGTCTTAGTTAAGGGAATAACATAGTTTAATATGAAAAAACGGTGGAGTGTTCCTTTAATGTCATAATTCTGATTTTTTTTATAATCATCATGATTACAGTTTTTTTATTTGTATTTTTTTTACATATTATTATATTTTATGCAATGCATAATTGTCTTTATTTAAAAACTAAAAACTACAGTCATCATATGACTCACATTATCTTTGCCCAATGCATTGGCACTAGCTATAGAGTAACTGCTGTAGTGAGGAGTGGTAGAGCAGTACTAAAAGATTGTTTGAACTTTATCCCCCATTGGCTGCTGATGCCAACAGTTATTTGAAAATCCACAACTCATCAAATGTGTGTAGGTCAAGATTCACACCTCCATTTGTGTTTAAAACCTCAACCATTTCGAAGAAATCTTGAATGCCTCATTTTCTGTGCAGTTTCATGAAGCATCCAGAGTTTTATGAGCCCATGTTCAGCGAGCCCATTTTTTTCTTTCTGCAATGTATCAAAACAATAGCTGGATTTGTCTTGTACTTGTTTTCTCTGTCTACACTGTTCACATTCCGTTTTTTTTACTAGCATCTGTAATGCTTTTCATGTGGCGGTCAATGTACAGAATGGCGCTTGCAGTGAGCGGTGTTTTAAAGCCCTGACTCAAGGGCCTCACAACTCTGAAACCAAAGTAAGAGCTTTTAGTTTGTGTGCTTGGGTCCTCTATCACTCACCTTCAGAATGTCTCCTTTCCGGAAGCTGAGCTCATCTTCTGCTGTGCCATTGAAGTCATACTTTCCCCTGGCCTCCATGATAAAATACTGAGATGAACAGAGAAGAGGGTCTATAAGCTGCCATTAAAGAGATAAAGGTAACAGGTTAGACAAGCCAGGCTGATGAAAGCACCAGAAAATGAAGAGTAAATGTGTTAACCTCAGGCTTGTGAGAGACCAGAGAGGTCAAACTCCTGCTGATGTTCTTGCTAAGCAAAAGCGTGCAGCTGTGGTTAGCTGGCTAGTCACAATTGTATGTAATGCAAAAGTGCATCTTTATTAAAAGGGAGCAAGTTGGTGAGAAAAAGGCTACTCAATGCTTATCATAGCTTAAGATTTGACCACACAGTCCTAAAGGTTTTAATGGGGGGAATAGGTAAAGAAATGACTGAAGCAGGTCAATTATTGTATTAACCCATAATTATGAATGAAGAGGTCAAGACTTACTATAATACACTGTCTGTGATCTGAGGGTCTCTGAGAATACACTTGTTTAACTGGCATCAGGAGGCCATCACAACTCCGCCTAAACAGACAGATGCCGGTGTAAATTAATGAAGTAAAATTAATTATGGCATCACAAAACATACACGTAGTCCATTCACACGTGTGCTACTGTATAATCCAGGTCGTCTAAACTTGTAAGGTAGTAGGAAACAAACATTTAAGTCATTATTACTTATAATGTTTTGAAGCTTTTAAAGCTTCTTTTTGGTGAACTAACCCTTTAAGCCAGTCCATTATAAATACATCAAAAACTTGGTTACCCTTTATTTTAAGGTGTCCGTGTTACAGCGTAATTATACATTTACGTACTGAGTAATAATAATTAGCTACATGTACTTACTATAAGATTAGTATAGTATAGTATAGTATAGTATAGTATAGTATAGTATAGAATAGTATAGTATAGTATAGTATAGTTTAGTATAGTATAGTTTAGAATTTGGTTTATGGTTAGTTGCGTGTAATTATGCTTATAGTTATTACTATAGGCCTAGTAACTACATGCAACGTGTAACAAGGACACTATAAATACAATTTTTATGAAAATCCTTCATATTTGCAGTGGGTGCATGGGAGTTTATCTTTAAGAGATTGTTTTTATTTTAACAAAGTTGGTTAATCTTCTTTTTAACCAGATTGGTTGAGAAGTTTAAAGGTCTTCTCTGTTCTCCTCTGAATAGAAAGAGAAAGAGTGTATAGAAAAGAAAGGGATGCTGGTTATCATGATCATTTGCATCAGTAGAAAGGAGAGATTCACAAACAGCTGAGGAGGAAATGCAGATTAAATTATATTTAATCACTACAATATTATAATGCATGTCCTTCCCCATCCACCATTTCAAGATGGTGACGGTACATGAGAAAACACGCGAGAGGGAAATAAAAGTGGCTTATATATATATATATATATATATATATATATATATAGGGCTCGTTCAGACCAAGAATGCTAACTATATAACTGTGTGTGCTTAAAAGTGTATGCTGCAGTTTTGTCGTCTGCCGCTTTAAAAGCTCAAGCTCCTCAAAGTCATGTGGATTCTGATGGGCTGTCAATGTTTTTATCGTCTATCAGCTGAAAAAAGTAGTTCTGAAAGTGATTCCAACGATATCGTTTCTTGGTGCCGTTATCATTATAGTTGTGGTGTGGACGCTATAATGTTTCTATTCTTTTATTTTTAGAAGAATTATATCTTCATTGTTATCGTTATAGTTATCGTCCTTGGTGTGAACAGGCCTATAGACAGCGATATACAACGTATACAACACACTGCTCTTTTTGATGTTATGACAAAAAGTTTTTCAAGTTACATTTTTAGGCCGGTCCTCCTCAGTGGTCTAACAGCGCTCATCAATGTCAATGAGATGGCCAAAATAGGCTACCATATCTGTGTATGTGAATGTGTGCATATTTTATAATAAAATATTATTTGTAAATAGTTTTAATTGATTACTTCACAACTACAATTATACATACAACTTCTTTTACCATTCTTTTTTCTTTTTCTTATTGTTTCTTTATTTCCTTAAATCGCTTTTAATTATTCAATTCATTTAAATTTAAAGACCATATTACACCCCCACAAAAAAAACAAAACTTTGGTCCCACCCTCAATGTTCAAGAAATGGTTTACGGCCTTGCAAAACACACTACTCCAACATGGATCTCTGTGAACACAAGGGTACCTTTGATCTCATATTTCAAGGTGTCATATCATACATTTATTATTATTATTATTATTATTATCCCAGAGGTCTTATAAATTAGTGCAAGGTCATTGCACTAAATGTAGTAATTAGTAGAAGTACCTTTTACTTCTGCACTTTTAAGAAACACCCATTTCACGAGCATAATCAACAACCCAATAGGTGTCATAGTAAATAAGGACAGGCATGTGTTGATCTGTTAATCTCTCTGGCGTCACAATGCTGTAGAAGTCATTTTTGCTAAATATTATTTTCTTAGTGCATCAGGCTCTTCTCCTTTAAAATAAAATCAAGGACATTTTGATTCCTCGTAATATAACAGGTTACTTTCTAACAGAGCTGTTAATGAATAATGCTGCAGCTGCAACAGATGTGATATTGTCTCATAGTTGAAATTACGTTTTATCCCTGCAATCGCACCAGTAATATTAGGGCTGATGTATATTCTCTTCATAAAATACTGTGCATTTGTTCAAAGAAATGCATGTGCATCTAATCATGCCTCTTGGATTAGACTATCGATGATCTAAAAAGAAAAAAAAGAAACTTCTGTCCATATTTTGTCCCAATAATAATGATAGCAATTAAATCTCATGTGATCTTTTTGGTCTTATACTGTACATGCTATTTTTACTGTACTGGTTTGCAGAGTCCTACTCTGGCATAGTTTTCGATGTCATCTATTTCAATTTTTCACCTCCTGATTACACTGAGCCACATGGATTTGGAGTCGTCTGTCCCTCATTCTCCCCTCTGCCCTTGTGAAAAACCATTTCTCAGATGAGCAGCGATTAGATGCAAGAGCTGATCTGTCAGTCATGTTAATGTGCTTTGTCAGTTCCACGGTGCTCAGTTATCTTTGCCTAAACTGAGTCTGAGCTCCTGCCGCAACGCAGACAGCGACAGAGGGGGCCAAATGACGACACGTGTTCAAAAAGCAACAATTTCACATTAAATGGAGTGCAAAGTGTGCCATCCATGATGATTAGAAACCTGACTGCAAATGTTACAGAAACACTGTCTGTTCTCTGTTCAATGATACACAATTAGGAAGCTTGTGAGGAGGATAAACGGGCTGTTATGGTTTTGTGGATTAATCTCACTTAATCTGGCTATGAATGAGAAATCAGAGAGATGATAGAATACGCCAATTATATCCATTCTTTGCATAAAGATACTTTAAGGTGGGTTAATATTTCAAAGTTGATCAAAAATTCAAACCAAAACTTTCTCATACAGGGTTTAAAATTCCACACTAAAACAAATTCAATATTCTTCACTATCCCTAGGTCATTATTTAAATAAGTAGATTTGTGACATCGATCATTTGTCAGATGTTCTCCAAAAAAAGATGCTCTTTGGATCATATCAAATCATGCAGGAGAACATGATCATTCGTTTATTTAGTTTATTCTGCTGTCATTAAAGCAAAAGAGAGATGAACCAAATATGAAGATGTTCAATAAAATTGTGAAATTCAAATTTTACTCAATTGTGACATTCAATTTTTGCTGATAATATAATTTGTTATTAAACTGATTAAATAATTCTGTACACTGTCAGAACTGCTGTTGAACCTGTCACACTTCCTTTACAGATCTGCACTATTTCACGTTATAGTCTGTCAATCTGGAATATCAAGATAACAGGCTAAAACAATGTGAAAATATGAATAAATGTGAATTCAAATGAAAACTGCGTTTGGCATTTTTTAAATCATATTTCTATCTCCCATTTATCTCTTAACCTTGATATACAGGCCTCAGGGTTCATGCAAACGTCACCAGATCAATACAGACTCTAAAATAAAGAGAGAGAATAACAAAAAAGCCATATAAAGACTGAAAGCTGATTTGACTGCTGTTACAGGGAAGTTGTTTCATGAATAAACACTTAGCTTAAGTCTCATTCCCTCGATAGATGATATCTTTGTGTAACTGTATGTGCTCTTTCGCAGAGGCTCAGAGCATAAACTTGCACACTACGTAGCCTACTGTAGCCTATGTACAAGTAAAACAAAGCGAAACAATTTGCATAGTTTGTAATTTTACAGTTGATATTAAGATAACTTTTAATTGCTAGAAAAGGGGAAATTGGAAACTGAAGTGGAAAAGGCGACCAAAAGAAATTATATTAGGCTATTATATATATATTATATATATATATATATATATATATATATATATATATATATATATATATATATATATATATATATATATATATATATTATAGGCTAGTTGACATATTTTAGCTTCTTCAAAGTAGCAACGCTTCCTAATATTTTAGCTAGATTGCATAGGCTACTCTGGATTTCTCTCAACCACTTTCATGGTTTTCCTTCACTATCCTGACCAACATTATATTTAATGTTAAGTTTACGGAACATTTGTCTACAAAACAAATTTCACGCATTTAAGCACGTCTTTAAATCAACAGTTTTTAATATGACAAATATTAATGCAGAAGCGAACAGTTCAAACGAGCATCTCAGTGTGTCAGCGCGCACGCAGTGTTGTAAGTGTTAATGTCAAACAGCTAATTCACATGCGCGAATTCACGCTTCTATTTCTGGTAGTGGCAACTTTCAGTATTTTGTATGAAACTAGAGACAAACCAAATTAGTTTACCGTTGTCTCGCTGTTTTACTGTCCGGCAACGAAGAAAAGATAAACCTCCCGCAGAAGAACTGTCACCTTAGCGTCTCACAAATCACCCTGTATTCAGCCGCTACCTGTCTTGCATGCGCGTACGCGCGGGGCTGCGTCTCAAAGCACTGCACAGTACAGCACCCACAAAAGCGAGCGGAACCTTTGACTCCGCCCTACATAGTGCACTATATATCCGTGTGAGAAGTGTTCAATTGACTTTCAATGGGGTCGATTCAAGGAACTGTTGCCATGATTGAAACTTCTGTTCGCGATCGAGCGTCTATATCGATCTTGTAGCCTGATGTAGCCTAACTTTTGTGATTAACAAAAGACACTTTGAAAACCTTGTTGAAATATGTCGCCTACATAGCCTAGTTGTATATAAAAGGAATACAAAATCCCCAAAGCTATAGTTTGATATAGCCTGTTACTGTGTAACATCTTTAAACATTTGGTTGATGTGTTGGTAGCCTAATATGTAATGTCGTTTGTTTCTGGTAGTGTTAAAATAAACTATATGCACTTGAGTCTGCTTATCTGTGTGAGTAAGGTTTGCAGAGAAGGAACACACAACTTCTGCAGTTCTGCTAGAGTGGCAAAGCATGCGACAGGAAACACAGCTTGAGAACAACTCACTGGAAGTGTGTGGTTTCTCTCTCTTTCTCTCCCTAACACACCATGTAAGAAACCTTGTGTCTTTTTATGCATTTTACAACACCCAGACAAAGTTATACACATTCTACATTCTAAGCACATACTGATGAAGCTGATTCTGGCTCAAGTTCATGGTTTCTATAGAGCAGAGGTCTGGACAAAATGTATGTTTGGTAGTTGGTTGGGGGTCCCCCTGTGCAACCCTTTTATGCACCTGCAGGAATCAGGCCAACACCTCAAGCCACATATACGGTTTGACTTTTCATCATGTTTTTGCATGTTTTGAGCAACGTTGTTATGCTCGACAATATGTTATCATAGTTAACTGCATATATAGCAACTTACAATTGTAACATGGAAACAGTAATGTAAAATGTGACCCCTATATTTCCAAGAACTCTCTGAAATGGCTGTTTTATGTCCAGGCGGATCTGAGCTGTGGTAACTCTGGGTTAAATCCTTTTCTAATTCTCCTTTCTGACAAATATCCTTCCCTGTCTGTCAATAATTAAGTTAAGCTTCCTGACAGAACACAGAACATGACCTCAGACAGGTCAGAATGCAAAAGTGAATGGGATTCCGCTGCTGTATCCTGACCAACTGTTATATAACTACTGTTGGTCACTCAAGCAGACCTATCTCAGTCATGCTTGGCTTGATGTGAAGGAAAATGGAATACATAAAATACTAAAGACACTCCTTTAAAATGGAGTTTGTATAGGTTTGAGTGTGCAGTTTATCACCTCTATCAGCACATGATGCACTTCTTGATTCTTTGATAACACTAGTCAGAAAAATGTATTTTTTTTTGCACTAAATGAGAACGGGGGGGGGGGGGGGGGGTTAAGGTACTTGACTCATACATTTGTCATTTATAACCAGGATGACAGTGATTAGAATTATGTCATTAGTTTTCGAATGAATATACATATATTAATATCAACAGCAGGATTGAAAGCATTTATAATAATTTATATTACAGACCTTGTTTTGTCAGAGAAAGGTGATTATTTCCATTTTATGCATCCTGAAATTAATGTTTTACAGTAACCTATAATTAGCAGTGTGTGCAGGGCCGTACTTAACTCATATTGTGACATACATAGGCAAAATAAATAATTCATCTTTGAATGAATCTGCATTTTGAACGAATCAGTTTAAATAATGATTCAATGACCCATTCAATAAAGACGGTCAATTACTTTGTTCCTGAATAAATCAGCCGTTTGAATAAATCAGTTGAATGAACTCATTAAGACAGTGACTTGCCGCAATTTTTTGTCGGTTTTAGATTCATATTTAAAATACCTTTTCATTAATAAGTTAAAATTAGAAATCATTTCATATTTAAATATTGAATTCAAAAACAATCTTGTAGCATTATTTATGCAATTGTAAATTTATTTAATGCCACTTCTGATGCTGCTTCTGTGTCACCTCTGCACTGCAAAGATGGATTTTGTTGATAATGATTTCAATTGATTGGTAACAGCCCTGTATACTGTTTTCTCTAATTGAATTGAATTTGAATGTCAGAATTTGACATAAAAGGTGATGCATATACATCTAATAAGTTTAGAAAAAAATGCCCTTTGAAAAACTGACCGTTGTCCCCCGGTTTCACAGACAAGGCTTAAGACTAGTCTCTTTTTAACTCTTTAATAATCAAAAATCCTGAAAAAAAGTATCACAGGTTATAAAATAAATATTAAGCACCATTTCTAACATTTGATAATAAAGAATGATCACGTGGCACTAAATTCAGCTTTGCATCACAGAAATATAAAGTATAGTAAAATAGAAAACCATTATTTTAAATTTTAATAATATTTCACTATATTATTTTTCTGTATTTTTGATCAAATAAATCCAGGCTTGATGAGCATAAGAGACTTCTTTCAAAAACATTAAAAATAGTAATGTGTCCAAACTTATGTACTGTGTAAGTAAAAATATACTGCTTTTAAAATTAAATGTTGTATAAATAAAAAGGTTAGGAATCATATTTGTTTCAAGTGTTTTTTTATTGGGGGTGGGGGGCCTCCAACATGAATTTTGCCTAGGGCCTCCTAATGTCTAGAACCGGCTCTGCATGCGAGCATAGGCATGCGCCTAGAATGCCTATGCATAATTCCGGTCCTGATCATGTGAGATGTAGTTTTGATACCTGATTGAGATGTTATCTAATTCACAGCTCTGCCGAATACCTGCCTCAGATGCAGGCAGATAGATTCGGCAGAGCTGTGAAATAGATAACATCTCAATCAGGTATCAAAACTACTTTTCAATGGCAACCTGTTTCCTTTCTTCAGTAGGAACCCTGAGAACCCAGCTCACACCTGAAAGAGAGAGAGCAAACATTAATACAAATCTGTATCAGTAACATTGGTTTAGGGGTAACATTTTATGCATGGGACATAGAAAAAATGATTTAAAAATGTTGCCACATCACAGATGTCCAGGCCACCAAAACACACACACACACACACACACACACACACACACACACACACACACACACACACACACACACACACACACACACACACACACACACACACACACACACACACACACACACACACACACACACACACACACACACACACACACACACACACACACACACATACACACACACACACACACACACATGTTGTGTTTCCATGTCTTATGGGGACTTTCCATAGACATAATGTTTTTTTTTTAAATATATATATACTGCACAAACTGTATATTCTATCCTCTAACTCTACCCCTTAAACACTACCCATAGAAAACTTTCTGCATTTTTACATTTTCAAAAAACATCACTTATGATTTTTAAGCTAATTTCCACGGGGACCGGAAAAAAGCTTATAATTGGATAATCGAATATTGCCATCTTTGTCATGGGGTTTACAAGCACCACACACTAAGTTTAAGTTTTGGCCACAAACAGTGTTTCTTGTCTTATTACAGTTTTTCTCAGTTGTTTACACACAAATACTGGTACTTGAGACACAATAACCACAACATGTAACTCATTCACCAACCCCCTGAACCAATTCTGCTAAACTAAAGGCACAACTCCTGATTTACACTCAAATTGCAGTTCTAAAACACACTTTTTTCAAAGCACTACACACAATTCTCTGCTTTTGGCACAATTTTCATGCAGAAAATCTCTTGTTTTCACAAGGAACACACTGCCATTCAGATATGCACACTGACGCATCACATGGGCAAACACCTGTCACACAGTTTTACAATTAGAAATCAGAGCTTTAGCATAAAAGGGCAACAGGGCAGCTCTTCAGTGGAGCAATGGATGCCAACATTGGATTTTTTTTTTTTTTCTGTTGTTTTGTATGTAGACCACTGTATGTGCAGCTGTGTGTTGGTTGGGATTTATACTGTGTACATTGTTTTTGTGGGAAAAATAAAATATATTTGTTACCATGTATTTGTGTGTTCTGAGCATAAAAACAATATTCTCAAATATTTTACAACACACTTATATATGTACTGTCTGTATAAGTGCAACACTGAACAAAAAAGGCCTTAGTCATTATGATGAATGGAGAAGAAGTGTTTTCCTTTCATCATAGTGTTTTACAACACTGTTCAACTGGTTCTTATAAATGTCTATTCATATGATGGTTTGTGTGTGTCATTTGAAAACAAAATACCATTTTGAGAAGAAATAACATTGTTTTGAATTTAAAGTTTCATTTTGCAGGAGAATTGAGGGGTTTTGCCCATTGTGTGTGTTTTTTGATTTGTGTGTAGAGTTCTGAGAATATGAGGCATGCTTTCAGAAAATGTGTGTGAACAATCGAGAAAAACTGGTAATAGTTTAATGTCATTTCAGAACTCTCAGTTTTTCGAAAAGGCCTGACAAGCAAGTAATACAAGAGAGCCATCTCAAACTGTTTACCTTTCATTAGAAAAGGTGATAATATGGATTTGTAGACTAGGTGTCTAAAACTGTACAGCATGTACCAGACTACTTTTTATGACTGTCCTTCTAGAATCACTTCATACTATTTTATCCTAAATAAATCGAAATGATTTAAAACATTTAATGTTTATGTAATGTATTTGCAGTGCTGTTCAGAGAAAGGCAACGTTATATCTGACATATTACTTATGCACATCCAAATGGTTTCCAAGTGACTGAACTGACAAGATACACATTACTGTTCAAATGTTTGGTGTCAGTATATTTTAAACACATGCTGTTCTTGTGAGCTTTCTATTCATTAAATAATTAAAAAAATATAAGCAGCACAACTGTTTTTAACATTGATAATAAGAAATGTTTCTTGAGCACAAAATCAGTATATTAGAATGATTTCTGAGGGATCAGCTTTGCCATCACATGAACCAAATTTTAAAATATACTAAAATAGAAAACAGTTATTTTACGGAAACTGTAATAATATTACACAATATTACATCATAATATAAATCCATGGTGAGACTTCTTTCAAAAACATAAACATATCTTAATGATCCCAAACTTATACAAATGTAAATTATTTTGCTCACCATAAACTTAAACAGAACGTAAGCTGTTTCCTGGTTGCATATGCAGTACAGAGCCTGGTGTGCAATGTTTTATGGCAAAGTGAGTGATACATGTATTTTTCTCTCCTTCAGATCATGTCATCTTTTGGCATTTTTTGTTCTTGAGTCTCTGTCTAGTGTCATTTCCTCTTTTTCCTCTCAGCAAGGAAGAGCATATTCTCTGGAGTCACACTCCATGAAACTGTGTGAAATCCAGCTGAGGCTTTCCTCTCTTACTGTTATACGATAACTCACATTATCTCTCTCTCTCTCTCTCTCTCTCTCTCTCTCTCTCTCTCTCTCTCTCTCTCTCTCTCTCTCTCTCTCTCTCTCTCTCTCTCTCTCTCTCTCTCTGTGTGTGTGTGTGTGTGTGTTGTTCTGGGAAAACTTTATTGCTGACAGTGGTGTTTTGTTTCCATGGCAACTGCTCGGACCCGCTCCCTTTGCCACTGAGGAGATGAGGTGAGTAGCCCGCATGCAGCAGATGGTCAGGAAGAGGAAACTGCTAAAGAGGCCAAAATACTGGATAGTAACAGAGAGAACAATTATAATGGATTTGCTGATGCCATGAATGAATGAGAGACAGTGTTTATCATCTTCAAGGAGAAAGCGTTACTTAAACTAAAAGTAACTGTACTGTAACGTTACCTGACTGACATAAACGAATATTAGACCACTGAAGAGGATACGTTCTCCCCAGTATTCTGATTAGCAGTCGACTAGTATTGGTTTTTCAGTGGTTGATTCTTAACCCTCATGTTCTGTTGTGAACCGCCCTAAGGCGGAAGGTATTTACATTTTATGTAAATATCACCTACGTATGTTCTCACCTCTACAGTTTGAGCTACTGGAAAGCTATCTCAGACAACATGTTTTTTTTTTCCAGAAATATGCCTTATAGCACTTTCTTCTTACTGTCAGTTGGTCATGGTGTAAAATGAGAGATCGGCTCTGATATGGTGATCATTAAACCATCAGATTCATCTATATAGAATCGAAGTGACGTAAATGACCTTAAAACCCTTTGATGCACAACATGGGTCTAAAAAGACCCGACTGAGTTTTCATTTTCTATATCTTTGCAAGAAATTTATTTAATCATTCAGTATTCCAGGTATTCCTCAATTAACTTGTTTTAGATCATTACAAATCAATATTTAAATTTTTCCTTTCTTACTTTTCGAAAAAAAATTGTTTTTGTGTCACTACCCCTCTAATGCGCAACATGGGTCTAAAAAGACCCGTATTCATGTTTCTTTGCTGAATCTTTGAAATAAATTTATTTTATCATTTATTAATCCAGGTATTCATTAAATATCTTGTTTTTGATTTTCAAAAATCATTATGTTTATTTTTCCTTTCTTACTTTATAAACAAACACGTTTTTTGTATTTCTACATCCATTTTACACACATGGGTCAAAAATGACCCGTATAGGAACCTTTGATATGTATAAATATATTTACTGCAGAAAACTATTCACCTGCCACACATTTCACAATTCAACACGGCTGCTTTTGTATTTTTCATGCATGTAAGTTTTATTTAAAACATTTTTTTGTTACAGAAAAATATAGATATAGCCTCGTAGGCTAAGGTTACCTTGACCTTGAAAACCATTACTAGTGTGAAAGAGAAACATGTCCAATACCATTAGCTAGCTTGCGTCGACATTCTATTTTATCTAATGTTAGCTAGGTCAATAAAATTAAATTTGCAATAGAAAGTTATATATACAAGTGTATATATTGTCGCTGTTGGGCAGAAACCTTGTACCGTTATTCATTTTTATTTGTGGTCATAAATCAATGCTATCGGTCACATAAGCCGGTGTGTGGTGGCGTTCTGGTGCACTATGGCTGCTGTCGCATCATCCAGGTGGATACTGCACATTGGTGGTGGTTGAGGAGATCCCCCTACAGTTGCACTACACTACAGTTCAATTTCAGTGTTATCGGTTAGGCATATATGCGTGTTATGTGTGACAAAGTGGCCAATAAACATATTTCAAGTGTTACAGTAAATGTGTGGATCTAAACAACTGTGACATTGGTTATTTTGACAAAAAGTTTTCTTTATTCTTTTGTTTTATCACGCTTGCATAGATGGGTCATTTTAGACCCATGTGTGTAAACTTGATGTTTTAACACAAAACTTATAAAAAAATATTAAAATATGAATTTGTGATCATAAAAAAAAATTATATTCATAAATCATGAAATTAATAGATCATGAAATAGTAAATGCTCAAATAAAGTGATTTCAAAAGGTGAAACAAAAAAAAAAGCCAAGCCATGCATGAAATAACATAGGAAATGAATACGGGTCTTTTTAGACCCATGTTGTGCATTAGAAGGGGTATCCATAGTGTGCGCATCAAAGGGTTAAAATGAAAAACTCCCCAGGAAACTTTCGATTTCATGTTTTCACCACAGATGGCAATAGAGAGGCCAAAGATCCATAGTAGTCTTTTAAGTAAAATATATATATTTTTAAACATTATTCATGGAAGATGGTTGAAGCATGTTGAAATGTTAATAACGAGTAGGCTATTAGGAAAAGTAAAAAAAAAACCCTCTGAATAAGTTACATCCTTTCTGAAAGGAAATGCAGTTGGTTAAGTTGCATGACACTTATTGCCGCATCTCTATCATAAGAAATAGAGTGTGCAATCAGAGCCGGTTCTAGACATTAGGAGGCCCTAGGCAAAATTCATGTTGGAGGCCCCCCACCCCCAATAAAAAAACACTTGAAACAAATATGATTCCTAACCTTTTTATTTATACAACATTTAATTTTAAAAGCAGTATATTTTTACTTACACAGTACATAAGTTTGGACACATTACTATTTTTAATGTTTTTGAAAGAAGTCTCTTATGCTCATCAAGCCTGGATTTATTTGATCAAAAATACAGAAAAATAATATAGTGAAATATTATTAAAATTTAAAATAATGGTTTTCTATTTTACTATACTTTATATTTCTGTGATGCAAAGCTGAATTTAGTGCCACGTGATCATTCTTTATTATCAAATGTTAGAAATGGTGCTTAATATTTATTTTATAACCTGTGATACTTTTTTTCAGGATTTTTGATTATTAAAGAGTTGTTTTAAAAAAGTCTTCACTATCACTTTTTATATATTTAACACATCCTTGCTGAATATTCCTGTTTTTTTTTTCTGTATTTTTGATCAAATAAATGCAGGCTTGTAGAGCATAATAATAAACTTCTTTCAAAAACATTAAAAATAGTAATGGGTCCAGACTTTTACCGGTACTGTACATATTAATCAAACTTTATCTACG